>NW_017537312.1:1474434-1478546 GCF_001853355.1 Bactrocera latifrons
GAGGCTTCAGATCGTACATTAAGGAAGTGAAGAACGCATTTTATAATAAAAAAGGARACCCTGCAAAGCTCCAAGGGTTTGTGACTGTTGCTGGAAGCCTTCTAAAAGTGAAACATACGTCACACAACTCCTTTAACGGTGYTATTCAATAGTATTCCAATTTATCGATAAATATACATTTACGGTGATGATTAACCGATAGATTTAAATCGAGAAGAAAATCAGTAGTCAATCCCTAAATTCTTATTTGGCTTATTATTCATCGCAGTCAATGCCAATATATCTACATACATATTTGGCAAAAAAATTTATATATTATACATAAGCGCTAGCACTGAGTCATAATTTTGTGTTTAAATGGTTAAAGAATTGATTGCAAATACCGTTAAATGAAGTTGACGCCGCTAATTAAGCGAAAAACGAATGGCTCAGCGGCAAACTGATTAAAACCGCACTCAAGCGGGGCATTCCGGGCCGAGTCTTGTGCAATTACGTTAAAATATCTGGACTGTGTGAGCCATCAGCAACAACAATAATAGCGAGCTTGACCACCGCTGGTATGCCAAGGTAWTTTACGTTGAATCATGTGCGAAAAAGAAAGAATAAAATTGTGGCAGATCGACGAAGTGAGGAATTTGTATTCTTCGCTTTAAGAGGAACTGCTGAGCTGACGCATTGTGGTGGACGAAATTTAACACCGGATGCATTAGTTGCCGGCGATATACATACCTATATATATGTATGTGGTATTCATTTCAATGATTCACTTTGTTGTTGTGTTGCTGTTTGGCGCAGTTCATAAATGTTGCAGATGAGAAAAAGCTCGAATAAAGCTTTGTTATAGGGAAMCTCTCACTTACTTTTGATTTGCTTTATTATTATCTACATGTTTTTATAATGATTTTTTAGATAAATGCCGAATCGCAATTGCAATAAAATTACGACGCAAATTCTTGTTTTTGTGACTTCAGAATTACATTTCTTTTGTACTACATGATTTACCATAATTCGCATAAGTTAGAAGAGCCGAGCTTATTAATGGYATAATTGTGAGAGAATGCTGATGAGAAGTTACAGATCTTAAGACCTAAACTTTTATATTTGATTTGCTTAATGGAGTTTGGAAGTCTAGATTTGAATCCATTGGACCAGGATTTGCAGTCTGAGTTCGAGAACTTTTATAACGGTCTGAATTTGTCCAATATTARGTCAGCAGCAGAGTCGGTAATTCGAACCATCTATCGGTTTMGCACTTCGTTTACTGTAGAGCATRACGCGCATCATCAGGGGTGTCGTACAATGCGCACCGACGTTGTTATTGCTGYTGTGCAGCAGAGAACCGAAGAAGACCCGAATGAGTCCAAGATCGAAGAAGGAACGACCTTGGTTTGCGGACTCACAAAATCCATTTCGTGCAAGAATTGAATCCGAATAACGTTTAAGCCGGTCGCACGTGCGGTAAAAGGGACCAAAATGGGGTGAATACCGATCTTGAGGTTCACAAGAAAATTTGGTTCAGCGATGAAGTTCTCTTTTCGTTGAATTGATGCGCTAATAAACAGCATTGACAAGTCTATCTGTGTTCTAAGGGCAGAAGAAATCATTGGTCCGTAGTTTTTCAATAGTATTGGGGATGTTAAGTTCAGAGTTGATTTCTCTGCGAAGAAGTTTTTTTAGACTCGAGATATATGTATGTTATGTAATATGTACATAATGAGAGTTATTGCGAAACTTTTATGGGTTATTAATCTGAGAGTAAATATTAAGCTTTCGACGACGTCTAACTGTGTGTCCAGAAATGTGCCACTTTCATCAAAACAAGACCATAGAAAGCGGTTGTTATGTGAGTGGATTTAAGAGGGTATCTAYGGATGTAGTAAAAATTATGCGACATATACATATATAGTTCGCAGTTGATTACACTGCGAACCTGTGAATAGTGGCAAATTATAACGTTAAAGGACTAAGGAATCCAAAACTTTAAGAGAGTCAAACTTGAATTACTTCATTACTAATTACCAGATTGAGTCAATATTATTATCTTCGACTACAAACAATAAACAATAACAATAATGACTAACAACAACAACCAAAGAGAGGAATTGTGCCTTCTTGCCCGGCATGTGGCAGAAATTCGCATGGCTAATACGAGTGAATCAAGATTATTGCTACCTGAACAGTTAGACAACCCAGTTCAACAGCGCGTACTTAAATAGCAATGAATACCACGCACGGATTGACTAACTGAACTGAGTGAATGGCACACAAATTGAGTGACGAAAATTGACAGTCGCTGAAGTTACACTGTCAGCCAATGAACCAGACAAATGCGCAGACAAGCGATTGTAGGACGGAGCGGGTATCAAGGGGGGCAAACAAATATTACTTATGGAAATTGTTCACATGCATGCGCGATTGCGCGTACGCTTTTCGTAGCAAATAAGCAAATATAAATAAATGAAGAAGCTACAGAGTGGAGGCGGGTGTAAGGGCRAGGCAGGTGCCGCTGGCAGACGGTAGTGAATTACGATTATGTACTTGTGTATGCTAAGCAGGTTTGATGAGAACGGAATTTGAATGCACCACCACGAAATTCGGCTAAATAAAATGGTGACAAAAGAGGAGAATATAAAACACGGCTTGGCAAATAACGAAATGTAGTAGAAAGTAAGCAGAAGAGTATGAAGCGTAACAGGCCAGATTGAAAAGAAGTGGATTTTGAAAGATATTGTGTCCACAAAAAAGCAATAATAGACCTCTGGACCTGGAGAGACCTCTTAATAATAATACCCAACGATTASCCTCCTCCCGCCCAACCGACGCGAGGRGCGCAATCCGCGAACGAGCGGAATTAGCCGAGTCTTAATAGGCAAAGGAGTTTTATGCGTTGCGATCTTAAGCTGCTCAGCTACAGAAACAAAAATTTTAACAGCCAAAACTAAGAATTAAAATTAAAGTTTATAATTTTTAAATGTTACTTGTTAAGAGTAGATAAAATAATTTTTTTTTWATGGTAAAGAGTGAATCTGTTAGATCGAATGTGCTGGAATGAGAATTGAAATCGTGACATATACGGCGGAATGGTTCGTTTAACTCGAAATTTGTTCTAGAAAATTTTAAAAGTAAAGGTCTAAACTGACTGGTAGAGCGAGCGGAAATATGAAAATTAATATCAGACAAGAGAGATGAGCTACAGACTGACCCATTGATGAGTTTTACAAGAAATATTATACCAAGCATTTCCCTACGACTAGCGAGTGTAGGGAGATCTATAAGCTTTAAACGGTTAGTGTAAGGGGGAAGATTTAAATTGGAATCCCAATGCAAATGAATTAAGGCAAAAAGCAGAAATTGTTTTTGAACGGACTCTATTTTCGCAGAATGAATTTGATAACAAGGGTTTCATACCAAGGAAGCATACTCTAATATAGGCCTCACCAAAGATGTAAAAAGAATTTTTGTGGTAAGCGGATCTCTAAACGTCTTTAGCCAACGTTTAACAAAACCAAGAGCACCTTTAGCTTTAAAARCCRYGGAAGATGTGTGAAGATTAAAATTGAGTTTGGGGTCCATTGTTACTCCCAAGTCAACAAAACTGCATACTTGCTCCAACCTAAAGTTTTGTATTACGTATGAAGTAGGGTCTACAGATCTACGTGAAAAGCACATCGTTTTACATTTTTTAAGGCTCAATGGCATGTCATTTCTAACACACCWAGAAACTAGGTTGTTTAAGTCTGTTTGCAACTGACATCTTTCGCTATWCGAGGTGAATGATTTAAAAAGTTTTACATCGTCAGCATATAATAAAACTTTTGAAAACTTAACAACAGATGATATGTCATTAATAAATAACAAGAACAGAATTGGGACAAGATGGCTACCTTCAGGAACGCCTGAAGGAAAATTGATTATGTCGAAAAGAGTATCGTTAAATATAACTGTGTGTTCTATTACTAAGATAAGAAGCAACCCATTTTAGAAATATTGGTTGAAAACCAAGAAGAAAAGCTTTACTAAAATCTGTGTATATAACATCAGTGTTCTTATTCTACCTAAAGCCAGTTGATACATGTGATACAAATTCAAGCAAATTAGTTATTGTAGATTTC
>NW_017537312.1:1479303-1505241 GCF_001853355.1 Bactrocera latifrons
TACTCGAATATTTGGCTTCGACATCAGAGAAAGGTTCAGTTCAATTTAAGTTTTGACCTCTTCTTTTTACTCTTGCAACCAGTTGCTAAAGAGTATTATAGTTTTGTTCTCCTTATGGCTGTACGAATCACCTAAAACTAATCGAGATAGATATAGAGTTATATATATAACTAAGCACCAAATTAAAGTTAAAGCTGTGCCCAGTAGAAAGGGGACATTAAATTTTACCACCGAGAGGGTATGCCATGGCTTTATAGGAACCATTGTTAAAATTGGACGATGGGTGTGGCATCGCCCACTTTTTGGTGAAATCCCATATCTCGGGAACCGACAAATCGATTTCCACAAAATTTGATAGTTGCCATTATTTTCATATTTCCATGTCATGTTGTGAAAATGAGCGAAATCAGACAAAACCACTCACAACTTCCCATATAACACAATTTTAAATTCTAATTGATTCGTTCAGTTTCCAGTAGGGATTACATTCTGCACGAATAATACCTTTAGTATATGCCACCTTATAATCAAAGAATTTTTTAAATCCAACCAAAACCGTACAAGCCCCTAGGTACCGAATATTTGGACCCCAGTAGCATGTCGATACTACCCCATATACTGCATATAATGGGTTTCGTTTTTCTAACCAACCTTAAGTGTCTGTCAGTATAAGAGTTATATATAGTATACTAGCTGGCCCCGCAGCCGTTGTTCTGCGTGAAATTATGTGTTTTGAAATGAAAAGAAAGTTGAATTTATCATTAATTTTTTTCTATGTAATGCAGCTTGTAAACAACATTTTCTGGTTTCTGTTCTGGTGCACAGAAAAGATGACCTTCCAACTCGTGAGCACGCCACGTATATCTGGCCGTGTGAAAAACAAAGCATTTCCAAATTTATGCCACACACTACGCGACTATCCTTGTGTCACTGGAAGCGGAATACGTTTGAACTGAAATGGCAACTCGTTAGAACTCAAAGGAATTCGTAGAATTAAGCATTCTGCTTCCTTGTATGCGATAGCTGCGTCGCAATCAGTCGGGTTCTATTACACAGTTTCGGCGCATGAAGATTGCGAAACATAATAACGACAGATCTTACTTTGAGACGCAAATGATGCGGTGGCATACCAAGCCTCTCCAAAGAAGAGGCGTCTTCGTTGTCGAGACGATCGGTCGATTTGTATGAGCGCAAGTCTCCCGGAATTTGACTTTGAATTTTCCAGCTAAGATTGCGCTTGCACTTAAAGAATCATAGTTACGATAATTTGGCCAATGACCGAAAATTCGTGATGAGTTCATATTTCATGAATTGATAAACGGCAACTGGAATTGATATCAAACCACCGGAAGTATCAACCGCTTCGTCAATGTCATGTTTGTTCGTATCCCATAATTGACGCCGATTTCAAGGTTGATATGTCGAAATAATTATCGCGAAAAGTGTGTGATCTTCTTTTGCATTCGAAATAACTATCGCATCGTCCATCGTTTGATTCCAGTTAAAAAGTTGCACACACACTATGACTCAAATGAAGTTGAACCGCGTACATTAATCAATAGCAACCGAAGGTATCAAGGTATTTCCGAGTAGAGCAATGTTCTCGCAAACGGATCGCTGACAAAAGTTGAGTAAAAACTCGTAAATGTTAATTTTGTTGCTGGCGGTTCTTCCACTGGCTGTACTGTGTATTCTCTGAGGCCATTCCCCAAATGAACTACGCACAACAGTCGGAAAACGTTCGTGAATTGCCGAAGTAAATATCCTCCTTTGTTGCAGTTCACGTATCGACCGTAACGTTCAAGACCAATAACCGCCATGTTGCTGCCTTTGGTGACGTACTTACAAACGTATTTTATCGAGTTCACGAAACTGCAATATTCAACATTGATATGAGTTTTGAATGTGAATTAGACAATAGTGGGGAATGTAGTACGATCTATGTGTTGTCAACTTCGATATTCACTCTTTTAAATTGAATGCTGAATGTTCTGCCATTGTCATCTGATGAGCTACGACGATAGAGTGAATATCCATCATTTCCAGTTTGTGTTTCCGAAAGTAAGTCACGTGGATAGTGTTTCGTGCATTTATTGTCAGACATATAAACTGAAAAGGGATTGTGGTGTCCGCAAAGTCCATAAACCATATTGGTTTCCACCACATCTTTCTCTGGATCAGGATTTTCGCAGATAAGATTTCATCAATTTGATCTAGTATAACCACCATGCACCATTCAAAGAAGAGTGTGTGCTTGCGACAAACTCCTATTTTGCCACTCAACAGAGTGCATCTAGCATCTGTCATATACGTTGCTCCAAGATAAAGTCCATTAAACATCAAACGTAATTGTTTTTTAAAAGTCGTGCTGTGACATCGTGGCGATCGCTTGCTGATTGGCCATACTCGGTCATATGCCTTGGGCTGCCAATGGATGATGATGCCAAAAAGAACACCGATATTTGCGCGACCTTTTGGTGGCATCGTAAGAAATCCAATATACAGCGAACAACCTGTGAAAATCTTCATCAAGATTGGCTCAGCCGTTCTCGAGCATTAGCGTTATTAACAAAAAAAAATTCACTCGTTTATATGGGGCAAAAGAAAAGGACTGTTTTTACGGGTTTTCCGGCAATTATCGAATCTTTTTTCGCCGTAAAAACCATCTTTGAGCCTCAGCGAACACTTGAAAAAAAAAACAAGAATTGGCCAAATCGGTTCAGGCGTTGTTGAGTAATGCGCTTAGCAACATATTTTGCGATTCATTTTTTTTATATATTATATAAGATGAATACATAAAATTGCTTGGATTTCAATCCTCAGGTTGACGTTTTACACCATAAAGTATTTCCTTGGCTTTGGTTCTTGTAAGTTGCAAGAGTATATGTTCGGTTGCAACCGAACTTAACCCTTCCTTACTTGTAACTAATAAAATGAAGGTGACAAATAGTTTTGGGTACTAATCAAATTGTCTAGAATATCCATAATGCTTCCTAGAGAGATCGATCTTAAGATTGTTCGGAATTATGAGCTCAAAGAGCCGTTTCTAAACATTTTCACAAAAAAAATTCTATTTCAAGTAGTACCGTAAGAGAATCAATGCTCCATTTGGATGTAATTAATAGAACAAGGAATATCAGGATAACATAGCGAGGATGTTGATGGTGAGAATTAACTTCTCCTAATGATGATTACTAAGATTATACGATTTTTTTCTGCTACAGTCGTCCTATTCTTCTAAATCTATATCGGAACACTCAAAGTAGTCCCTATTGTGTCAAAGTTACGGTTTCCCTACAACGGTCGTTTGAGTTTGAATCTCGAAATACAACCAGTGTGCAGTGTGCTATGTGAGAAGAGTAGCTTATCAAAAAGAATTATATTAAAGTAAAGTCTGCTTGACCTTAGTACTACTTACTCGAACCTAAAAATTAAAATGAACACATAATTCCCACCTCTTTGCAAATCCTTGTATTAAAAACCCCTGCTTGGACTCGTGTTTGCGCATTTTGAATTCGATTTAACTTTAAAGTTTTCGATAATAAAATTTACATTACTGGTATTGCCAAGGCAGACATAACGAAAATGGAGGTAACAAGTTTCTCTATTAAAACTTGCGGCCACTGGATTCACTAAAGTAACATCTTTGCATTTGTTTTTGCTCTTTTTTTGGCACTTCATGTCTTTTAGTTAGATCATTACGTCTACCGGAGTCTATGCGAAAACGCACGAACAGGCGACGTAAGCGAATGGAAAACGAGTTTCATTAATTAAAAACAAAAGCAAGAAATCGGTAGAAAAGCTATGAAAGCCGAAGCGAAACTGTAAATCCATTTACAGACGCGTGCTTAAAGAAAAGTGTGATCTTTTCACTTATTTTTGACGATTACGCGCTAGAAACTAAAAGTTCTAGGGAAGCGCGCTTGACTTCACGCTTGAAAGTGGCGATAACGAAAGCGGAAAATATTGCAAGTTGGAGTAGCGGTGGTCTAACGGTAGCGCAGAGCAGGTGATAACTTTCACAATTAGACGGCTGTGGTTCATACATATATACATACATATTTATATGCGCATATATTTGTATGATTGTATGCATGTGTGAATGTTTACATGTTTGTGCAAACACAAGCCCATCAGTCAAGATAAAGACGCCTTCGCTTATGCTATTTTTGTTTAGAAATTTATTCATTTCTTTTGAAAATATTTTTGTCAAAAAAGTCTTGCGGTATTTTCGCTAGTTGGCGCAGAGAGCGCGTAGTTCTAGTTTTATTCGTCGCATCGGGTCATGCTATACCTTTTTGGAAAGCTCATTTCACGCGCTAACACGTGTTTGATTGATTGTCGTTTCTTTTAAGTCGTTCTTGAGTTATAGCGTCGCAAACATGSAGCAAAATAAAGAGAAAATACGGCATATTTTRCAGTACTACTACGATAAAGGCAAAAATGCAYCTCAAGCCGCCAATAAAATTTGTGCAGTTTATGGACCCGATACAGTTTCCATTTCCACCGCACAACGATGGTTTCAACGTTTTCGTTCTGGTGTAGAGGTGGTCGGAGCTGCGCTACGCTCCGGGAGGTCTGTCGTCGAAAATTGCGATAAAATCGCTGAATTGGTCGAAAAATTTTTATGAACAATTGAAAATTCAATCAAAAATGCCGCAAGAAAGGCCGCAAGACTTCTTTGACAACCTAATATTGATGTAAAAATCACTAACGGTAATATTGGAGAGCAAGTGCTTCATAAAAAATCTAAATTATTAATTACAAAGCAAATTTATGTACATTTTATTGCCTATGAAAAATCTTCATTGCGATTTGATTTCTTTCTGCTTCTCACACAAAGGTCCACGGGTGGTATGAGTAACGTGGAAAGCTCCAAGATAAAATCCAAAAAGAAAAAATGATAAGAAATAAAAAATATACAAATTTCGAAATTTCAAATTTGCAATTCGACTTTCCTTTCACTAAGCACAGCGAAAAAGAGATATAAAATGTTGAAAATAACTCAAAGTTTGCGTAGCTTACAAGCCAAACTTGCCGAGGCGAGCGCATGGCTTGAATTGCTTTCTCATAACGCTTTGTTTGCCTTTAGAAAAGCTTGTAGTTCGCATAAATCCCCGCTATTTACATATAAATGTATATATATATGCCCACTTCTGTGCTGATTTGTTGATAAAATATTGTTGTATGTCGGATAATTATTTTGTTCCATAAATCTCCGCTTTTTACTATGTGATTTGATTTGTGTGATAAAGGCTTGTAAATTTTAATAAATTCAGAAATTGCTTCACTCCTCTTGATTGCTATTTAATATTTTTGCCTTCTCCCTGCGCTTCTGCTGCTCCTTTCACTATTTTGTAAATTTCTATCACCTCTTTCGCTTCTCTTCAGCCAAAACTATTGTTTGGTAATGCGATTTCATAATGCCAAATAAATTTTTTTTGTGTCATTTCATGTACACCACGTTCGCAGCAGCGCATAAACACTCACACATACGCGCACACGTAGAAATTTACTAAACATATTTTTGTTGCTTTGTGTTTGTGCTTTTGCTTTGGTATGTGACTTTTAGTTTCACTCTTAGATTTTCTACAAAAGCATAAATTTTACTTTCGTTTCGCAGCGTCTCTCGGGTGTATAATTTTTCACGCATAGTTTTTCTGGCGCAGATTGCTTGCATTACTTTTCAATTGCTTTATCGCCGCAGTATTTCGCTGCTTTATTTTGTATTATCTTTTTTTATAATTTTTGCTGCTTCGCTTATAATTTTTGCGGCATGTGAGCAACTGCGCATGCGCGGCGCAAATTTCAATATACACACAGTACGTAGCGCCAGCATAGTGTTTCTTGTGAATGTGTGTGTGCGCTTACAAATATTCAAAGCAATAAAGTTGTAAGCGCAGCTTTTAATTTGCTTTTTGGCTTTGCCAACGACTTCAAAGTGCACACACATACATTTCGAGAACACAAAGCCAATTTAAGCATAGTGCGGTATATAGTAAATACATTTATACCTTATGTATAAATATATATTTTAAGTAAGTCCCACAACTAGCAGCTGAAACACACTTTTCTTCCGCTTACCTCGCTTTCAAGTCGCACGTACGTCTTCACTTCGTACACAAACACTGGCACACCACAAGCGCTCTGCCGCTTGTCGCCTCCGCAAAATCGCAATTTTTCGCACTGCAAACTCAATCGCGCACAACACTCGTCGCACACACAAACGCTATTCAATGCAATTTGCCATATTTACTTTCAACTCAATTCAATTCGCTTTGTTATTCACTTCACTTTGCATTCGACACCGTTATACATGTAGACGGGTAAATATTTTAACTCAATCCGCCCTTTCACTTTGCCAAAATTTGCTTCAAATTTGGTTTCAGCCGCGTTTAGCAGCAACTTCTTTGACTTGTTCAACTTCTGCTTTGTTTGCAGCGTTTAAAAAATTCGTTTTACTAGCCTAAAACGCTTTCCGTACCTAAAACGCTTTCAACGCTTTCAACGCTCTCTGGTCTGGTCTTTTCACAAACCGTTTCACCCGTTAGCGCACAGCTCTAACTCTGTTCGAGTTCGTTGTCTTCGCCAAACTAAATTGAAGTCTTTCGTTTGTCTTGTGGGCTAGCTGCGCTCGCTTGGTTGCTCGCTGGTTCGGAGCTAATGCACTGGCGGATTGGCTCTTCATGTGGCTAGCTGACTGGTTAGCTGCTTCTTGTTGTTGCTGCTGTTCGATCTGTAGTCTTCTTGGTTGTACGCCTGTGTTGTCGACATGTTATGCGTTTTGTTGTTTCTGTTTTTCTTTTGCGGTATTTCTGCTTTGCGCCTTCTGCTTCGTCTTGTTTTTCTTTCGCCACGCAATTCGTTTCTTTGTTGCGGTCCGTTTCTTGGTTATTTCATTTATTTTCGAGTCTAGTTAAAGTTACATACGTTTTGATATTGGCGCAAACCGGTTACTTGCGGCCACTTGCTGTTTAACTTGATTTATTCTTGTAAAAATATTCAATATATCTTCAAATATAAGTGTAGTATGTATATTACTGAAAGGTGCCGAGCGTAATTAGACTACAGTCTATTTTTGGCTAACAATGCTTTAACTCCTTGAATAATAGAGTCAAAATTATCGCCGAAGCTTAAGTGTTTATAGTACAGATTATGTTAGGTTTTTTTAGATTATAATGGCCGGTTGTCATGCCGTACATAGACCCAGCGGACTTTAGTAATTCCAGAAGGGGGTTCAGTTTAAGCGAAATTATTCGGTGTATAGGATATCAACGCTTTTTGCAAACTTTAAGAGTGATTTGTAACCTATTTTTTATACTTCGTTTAGTCCTCTTAACTACAAAGCTCCTAGATATCTAGATATCTAAGGCGAGCTCAAGATAATGCACAAAAGCATAGGAAGTGCGCCAGCATCTCTCACAGACCTACTTCCCTGCTTTTTCTGCATGTATGTATTACTTACTTACCGATCGCATGTGATGCCTTGAGGTTCTGACTAGTCATGAGGCCAACAACATGCAGTACTTTCGCGAACGTGTGAGTAAAAATCATGCGTGTTTTTTTAAAGACACAAGATGCCCTTAAGGCGATCTCAGCCTGAGCTTTTTGCCAGCCATCTCGAAAATGTCTTTGTATATCGTTTTTATTGACTTCCGTATTTGTACTTGTTCGGTAATCAGGCGGATGGCACTTTTGGCAATCTCATCAGCTATTCCTTTGCCCGCAATTCCTTTGTTAGGAAACCAGTAATTATGCAGCCGCTACTTCCTCCGTGCTTTTAAAGCATTTTTACATCAATTACTGCCAGGATATCGACATATATACTATTAATCTTCTTATGATGCCTAAAACCTGCGTGGTTAGCTTCTTTCCACTCGGAAGATTCTGCAATGTTGTTTGCAGGACACATTACTGTACATGTGTAGAAAACAGAGAGCTCTTTGAATTTCAGTAAACGAACGGGCTCCGATTTCCTTAAAGTAAACTTCATATTATTAACAGATAGCAAATTTTTATACACAAATTCAAACTTTCACCTCTGAAATGCTTTTTGCTACCACTTCTAAAACTAATGCGAGAGTCTTGGTTTTTTAATTTTTAAGATTTGAAACCATGATCCATGGCTTATTTATTTCCTTTGACTATTAGTTTTGTAAGCTCTTGGTTGGTTGCTGAAAAACGGAGGCGTATAAGATCCGAACCGTATGTGGCTGCACTTAGGTCACAATCAGGCCCATTGTGCTAATTGTAGGCCCTTAGTTCGGATTCTAAACTTTATTTAAGTCGCAACATTGAAACCGAACCGATTACTTTTGATTTTTCTTTCATTTTAAGCACTATTTTTCTGCACTTCATGCGTCATACTTCTTGTCGAAATTAGCATTATAACTCTTTAGTCCACATAGGTACCAAACACCAAACATGTGTGCATTTGTGTGCGTGTGTGTACTACTGTACTGGTAGTATCTAGTTGGTGCTTTTGGCTACTCGTAGATTCCAAAACTCGGCATGTGTAAGCGACTGACTAGGCGGGTTTTGTCGAGGTCGTCTGGTTTTGTTTTTACCTTTTATTTTTATTTTCACATATCTATTAATATTGCTCCCTTTTATCTTGATTGTTTGTGGTTACAAGTTTCTATGAGTGACCATTCCAGTTTCTTAATTTGAAAAATGAAACTCAATTCCAATGGTCGCGCTGGCCTGACGCTGTTGCTCTTTGGGCCAACTCAGCTGTTTAATTGTTGCTTTGTTAATTGAGCTTTTTCATTTCGCACTAATACATGTATGTATGTATGAATATACATGCGTCCATACGTTAGATGGTCTCTTGTTGGTTGGTATTGCTCAATGTAAAAGTTCGCGGCTTGCGGTCTGAAAATTAATAAAGTTAATTTTTTTTTGTGTGATAATACAAGCCTGCCGTAAAAAATGAATAAGTTTCCTAATTGCCCTATACTATTGTCTAATTCTGTCAAGCTAAGCTATATACATACATATATGTATATGTTAATAGTTATTTTAAAAAAATGCATACAAATTTAGTTTATACTCCCTACCTGAATTGTTTGAGTAAGCCCTTATTACAAACGCTGTTTCTTTTAGTTTATTTCAACCGCTTTAGAATTCCAATACACCTGCAGCCTCTTAAAGTTCACTTCCTTTGCTATAATGCCAATTGGCAGAATCCAACGTATTTATCTGAGGCTTTCATCGGATGTAATTTTTATAAAATCATACATACGTAAAAGGTATAAAATTTAACAATTCACCAGGTGTCGCTACCTACGTAGATAAAATTTCCACATTTTCCACTTCTTTTTTATAGGAATGTCAACAGTGATCAGCTGTCGAATAAAAGAACCGTTAATCACTCTGTTTATTTAAGTATTTGGACCTTGCTTTAAGTACTTAAAAAGAACTTTTTTGCTACCTCTGATTTTGGCGTACATATTACATAGAGTTTACATATATAACGGTAAATTATTAAATAATTATATTTTTTCAACTGCCGGAAGTGCAACAACAGCGCCAAATTACAATTCTCAAAGCTCTCTGATTCACCTTGTGGTGTGTTTTGGTTTCGCATGCGATGTTATTTTTGACACATGTTTGGAGGAGTTGCCACTGCTATAAATAACAATACAAATATTCTTTAACTCAGTTATATAATATATAATATATGTATTTCATTGGTGTTTTCGTTTATTTAAAAACCTTTATAATATTATAAAGTTAGTTAAATACTCAGTTAATTAAAGGAGAGCCGAAGTGAGTTAAAGCTTTTCAAGTGTTGTTATCACGCAGAAAAATAACATATAGTTATTATTAGAACAATTTAAAATAAAAACCGTTTGTTATAATTTTAATCACATTAGGAGAAATTTGTAATAACAAATATTATATTTTTTTCAAAATTCTTTCCACACACTATATTTAGGGTTGTTTTTCATACATACTTATTTAGTTATTTATTAAAATATACAGTATTTCGACGCGTTCAACATTTTGCGATGTTATGCGATGTTTTGCGTTAATTAATGCACAATACGCAGACATGTGGCCACGCTGCATAGAAATGTCAAACCAAGAAATGGAATTGAAATAGTTGAAAATGAAAAAATTCTCAGCGAAGATCGTGAAAAAACTGCGGAAATGTTTGGTAAAGAATTTGCAGAACTGCAAATAAAATATCAGTGGAAACTTCAAAAAGATTTGTTCAATAAAATTTCCATGCAATTAAATGCTTTACAGTGAGTGCTCTACATTTAAAACATATCAAAAGTGCGACAGGTACTTGGTTGCACGGTTGCTGCAATAGTCGTGGAAAAGGCAACGTGAAAATCTAAAATAAAACATACATATGCTAAAATGCCGTCAAACGAAGTAGTGCAACAGTGAATAAGCAAATCACACAGTAAATTCGAAAAAAATAAAAATATCACGATTAGAAAGACAGTAAAACACAACACGCGCACTCCAATAAAATTTGCATTTCCAAATTGAACATATATTTATTTTTTCGTTATTCCTTTCAATATATTCGGTCGTACACGGTCATACGTTCGAACGTGTTTTCCGGCGCTGGTACGCTGTTTTGGTGGACGCGCAACACGTAAATTATATGCGAAAATATGGGTGGTTGCATTGGTATACACAGTACCGACAATGAGACAGTCAGTGTGTCTTCAGCGAGTTTATCGAGGCCACCGACAGGCGCGGGTGAGTGAACTCGTTTATGGGTGCATTATTATCCACCAGCGCAAGCAGTGCAAGATAAACTCAGATACACATATATTGTACCGCAATCTCTATTCTTTTTCGTAATTAGGTGGCGCCCAAATGGGTCCATCGCGTAAAAATCGCCCACTGTGCAATGAGACAATACGCTGGCGTTCCGATGTGCCATTGACGGAGGGTCAACTACGTTCCAAACGTGATGAATTCTGGGATACTGCGCCGGCGTTCGACGGTCGCAAAGAAATTTGGGATGCGCTGCGGGCAGCCACAAACGCAGCGGAGGAGTTAAATTTCGAAATGGCGCAGGCAATACTTGACGGAGCGAATATATCGGTGCCCAATGGGTAAGTTTGCATTAACCTTGTGCACCATTATTTTGTCAAAGTAATGAAATTATTCAGTCATTTACTAATAATTACGCATGGGTGGTTATAGAAAGTGATTTTGTGCGACTTATAAGTATTTTTTTATTATGTAGCCTATTATTCATTTATGTATCAGTACTTAAAGCCATAACAAATATTGCAATGTGACCAAAATAAAAACACGTCATGCGGTGTCTGAGTATGTACATATTTAATATGGGTTTGTCGCGCCTACGCATAATTCCAGAGAAAAACACAAACATATTTAACCTCGAAATTTATTTTACTTCAATCGTTTTCTATATTAATAAGTCATGACTTCCTATTACTCCTTGATTGTAGGTCGTAAGTTAATTGATGTATTTATTCTTTATCGGCGTTTAATCATGGATAAATTTACGTACTAATTTACCTATGTACATACAAGTGTTAGTGTATAGCTAGCGGTGGTTATACATTGCATTGTGCTTCAAACATTAGGCAAAAACTTTGAACGTAAATGCTAATCGCTTTCTTTTTTGTTTTTGTACTCTGATTGCAAGAAATTTGATTGGTATTAAACCAATTCTTGTCGGAGACGTTTATTTGGATGTACATATGCACAGATATGTACATCGTCTAAATATATAAACAAATGTAAACATCGAAAATCAATTTATACATACAACTGTTACATTAGTGCTGTTGACTAACACATACTCATAGGAATCATGGTTAGTGGATAGGTCATGCAACACTAATCAAATGCCAATCTCGCCTGAATTTGTTAGTGGCTTCTATGTTCCATTAAATTCTTATTCGTGACCAACAACAAGCAAACGCTCATCATTAAGTAATATATACTGGATATATTGAAGCATTAGTGAAATTAGAAAAACCGGATTAAACTGTGTGTTTTACGTCTCAATTGTTTGCTTAGTCAAATCAGTTCATTTAAAGTTTGTGCCTTTTGATTGGCAGCCGTCCGAAATCAAATAAAAACATTTTTACATATTATTTGTGTTACGGAACGTAAATTCTTCAATTTTATTTATCAATGTGACGTATAACGTTTTAAACGCTCCAATTCTGCTCACCCTTAACTCTAAAAGCACACAAAGGTACACTTGTGCGGTACATAAATCATTATCATTTACATTCAATAACCAAGTTAATCAGATGATAAAAACTTATACAAACGGCCGTTGATCAGATATTCGATTAGTGAGCGCACATGCAAATAGGCACTTGTACATATGTATATGTATACACGTAGACTTGTCATTTTGACCGCTAATATCATATATGTATGTATATAATATTTTAATATTCGCTTTTATAGTTATGGTATACATATATGATCATAAGTATGTATATATTTTCCATCTTCTCTTTGAATGCCATTTGCTACATTCATAACAACATTTAGTTTGTTGAGAATTTTATAACACCTAACAAGAAACGTCACATACCCCTTATATCACCCTATCAGAATAATATATAATATATAAATGATTAGCGTAGCGAGCCGAGTCGATTTAGCCACCTCAATTAATTAAATAATTGTTTAATAGTCCACTAGATTTAAGTTTTTGTCTTTGTTTTTGAATTTTCTATGCAATATTTCTAAATAGTTCTCTACTCCTAAAGAATACAACTATCGCTAAAGGGAAGTTATGCTCATGCTTAATTGCTTTTGGATTTATTTTATAACAACGAAAAGTATTCAATAAGGAAATTAATAGTGATAAGATAAAATTTAAATCGAACTGACGACTAGACTTAAAAAATGCAGCGTGTACTGTTTTCACGTTCAAAAGCAAATAAATACATATTTATGTATGCATATATGTCTATAAAGCTGAAATTTCACGTTTACATTTTGACTAAAATATTTCTAATACAAAAATCAGAAGTATCTCTATATTTTGCATATAATCACAATACGTTTAAGCGAATATAGCTCAAGTTGGCGCTGTTTTGCACATTTGTTATGCAAGTTTTAAATTTTGGGATATAAATTCTGCAATTCTCTACACCTTTTAGCATATTTAATTAAAGAATTGGTAATGAAGTCTGAATGAGTGCTATTGGATATAAAAAATAAAATGTAATTTTCTTGTTCTATTGCTTTTTACTTTACTTCCCTCCCACGTTCCTGTAAATGCTTTTCACTTCATATAAAGCAAAGTACATTATATCCTCCTGACATTTTTGTGTTAATTTCCCACTATCATATTAAAATTGCATGACATTTTTATTGATTCCCTCGAATGACGAATGGACAAACTTAGGGGCAGTAAGTGCCGCCCAATAAAACCAACCAACTGACCAGTTGTGGTGCTATTTTCAAAAGTGTGAACTGCGGCGTATGCAAATAAAAGTTTTAATTCCATTTCATTATCGACAGCTAGTGTGAGGAGTTTACCCGCCGCATGCCCTAACTTCTGACACACGTTGTGTGGATGTATGTGAATACACATTGACAGGGTCACTGGCTGTGAGTGTACAGCGTGAGTAGGCTCTTTCCGGCAAATAAAATTCTATATAAATAAATAAATAAGCGGGCATATAATTTTGTAAGAACAAGTTAGTTTTAAGATTTTTTGTTACTATAATTTAGTTTTGCTCAAGGTCATATGATTCATTTATGAAGGATTAAAATTATATAACCTTTTCATATTCTGTATATGGTTTCCACCCTATATTTTGTGTAAAAGATGAGCCCTTAAAATGATTTATTCGACAGTTACAAGTTGCCTGAAGAATTTCTTGGACCTTGTACTTATTTGAATACACATACGTTATCCGCACCTGCTTTTGCTGCAAAACTGTTTGCTTTACGTCAGCGCATTTTAGTAGCGATTGCACTCTAGGCTCAACTCGAGTTTAATTTTGGCCACGGCGAGATAAGATTGGGAATTGCATGAGATAAGCGTGCAAATGCGTTTATTGCAAATGAAATTCTTTGCTGAAATGCTTAAATAAATTATAAGAAATCTTCATTTGCATATTTTGTCTCACTTTTTTTATAGAGAGTTTTGTTTCATTCAGAATCTCTGGTATATATTGAGGTTATACCCAATTTATACCTCACATTTGTCTGATTGGGCTTGTTTTAAAGCAATATCTTCACTTTGGGAAGAATAAATATTGTGGAGAAATATAAATAAGCTGGTATATATAACTAGGCACTAATTTATTCTAAATATTGGAGCTCAGAAGTAACCAAAAAGTTAATAACTATACATAGAAGGACGTTAAACAGTAAGATTCATAACAACTACGTCAACATAACCTCAACGGCCCCGGAATTTTATGTCACCCAGAACTCCAACTCGATAACATTCTTTTATGTCGATAAGACAACCACTTTAAACCAAGAAATGATTTTTTTTTTTTAATTTTCGTAAATTTCGAAAATTGGATTAAGTTTAAATCAACCTTAATAAGATAAATTCTTTACTTTTGCTTCTGGGTGTTAGCAACTTTGTAGCAGAGAGGGATCTAATGTCATACATAGCAGAATATTCGATCTTTACAGGTTATGAAGAAATAATTGATTTTTGTTATTCATATTTTATATGTGGTGCAATTTTTTACTTATTAAACTTTTGCAAACACTTGAAATTTATGTACGCATGTGTGTATATAACACCTAACAACCTATTACTCTATAATACTACTTTGTATTCCCCGATATTAATCGTTGAATTAGAATTGTAAATCATCGCTTCTAAAAACCCTGACATTTACGTATATGCATGTATGTATATCTGTGTGTACTGTATGTCAACTATCGGACAGTTGTTCTCACACTATATTTCATTGTAGTAATACTGTTATAAATTATTACTACTGATTCGTATCAGTGAAAGTTAGTTTTGACTGCGCGTTTTAATCGGCAATTTGTTTTTAGCGATAATTTGTGTTATAAAACGGAAATAACTTGCATCATAAAGTCTTGGAAAAACAAAGCTGTGAAGTTTTGTGGAAATCTACTGAGACTTTTATTTGTCATTAGTGACTTACAGAGGAATGAATCGGATTTGAATAATGCGGTTTATTGAAAATGAAATTGTCTATGTTCTGGGTTTAGACTTGTTCAGCTATTTATTTGCTGGAGAGGTGAATAATTCATTAAGTTGCAAAAACCTTTGACGCAATTAGTGTTTGACAGCTGCTTAAAAAATAGAAAATAAAATAGAAATAAATCGAATGAAAAGTGCTTTCCAAGATATTTGATTAATCTTCCTTTTATTTTTATAGGTTAATCAATTAACTTGAGCTTGATTATTTAAGATCTTCACATGATATGTTGGCAGAAAAATTCTGAACTTAAGGCGTAAAGCATATTTCAATTGTGATAAACATTCGAAATATGCTTCACCACTAATTTAGTCAATTAGCAAATTTTATGTAGAAATTGTTTGTACAAAAGTTACTTGACTATTATATGCTAAATTAAGGAAAAGAAGTATGGGAAATTACCACGGATATCTCGAAAACTGAGGGACTGCTTCTCATTACCAGATGCGTTTTTTTTTGTGTGAAAATATTCATTTTGCGACCATTGGTTTTAACACATTTTGGCATCCTTTTGGCAATTTGTTGTGGATACCATGCCAATGCAAATGTCCGTCTTTTGAAGCAAGCCAATCAGACATTTTCGACTCCTGCGTAAGAATCGAAGTACTGCTCAGTTAATGCGTGTCCCATTGATGAAAACAAATGGTAATCGGAAGGTGGGTGGAGTAACAGGTCCCAGCCAAGCACCTTGTCTCCTGAACCGATATTGCTTTGTATGCAGGTTCATTCTTTTGGATATTGCTTGCAGTTCGTAGTCTTCCACATTCTTCATTTCTCACAACATAATCATTTTCTCTGAACCGTTGAAACCATATTTTGCATATTGCTTCTGATAGAGCATGATCACCATGTGCCTCGACAAGCATTCGATGCAACTCTGCAGCACCTCTCTTCAACTGAAAATAAAAAATTAGTGCTTTCGGTAAGTCATCACTTCTCGGTACAAAATTTGACATTTCCTACACCATGAAAAAAGGTTATTGAATATGTTTGACAGATGAAACTTATGGCTCATTCACAACAAATGTTTGCTACCAACCCATTTCAATCGAAACGATCACTTCACACCGGCATATTCAGACGCAAATGGCTAAATCGATTCCGCTCGTCATGCTGATCATTTATTTAAACATTTTATAAATTTTATAAATTTAATTTTTGTATTTATATATTTTTCAACGTTTAATTTATCTCTGCCTTTGGTTATCTTCCTTCACAGTTACCTCACAGAATGCTACGATGAACTTGGCACACAATACAAAGTGCCAATATACTGTCTATCCTATCCTATAAATATCGTTAAAGAAGAGAATGGACGTGATTCACCAGCGGAATTCTCAGAGCCCGTCGACGGTGGCACTGAAGTATTCCTAAAACTGCGAATATCGTCCACAATGTTGGATGTCAAATTACCAGTATATTCAAAAGACACTGTGGGACAGTGCAAAAAGAAATTGCAGGTAAGCGGGTGGCCACTGTTTCTCTATCTATACATATGTATATGTGCGTTTGACCAAATATTCACTTTTCTCGCGCTTTAGGCTGTGGAAGGCATCGACGCCTGCTGTCAGCGTTGGTTCTACAGTGGCAAACTACTTGGCGATAAAGTGCCCATAGACGAGTGCAACATACAGAACGGCTATGTCGTACAGGTCATTGTCAATACGGAGCATTATAATCACGATAGCAGCACAATTATACCGGTTGCGAGCTAGCCAAGTGTTAATGCCAATGCAAAATGTAAAAAAATTTTAGCAACGATTAAAGCAACAGCAGCGACAATAACAATAATGTCAATGCGAACGCTAAAAACAACAACAGCAACAGCAGTAAGAACAATGTCGAAAGCCACAACAGATGTTCAATGTAGCGGCTGTGTTACATTTGCATACAACGTAGTAAATATATTTACAAACAATTTTATTATGAATAAGACAAGTAAGCGACATTTAATAGACGGACAGACTGATAGAACGACAGACAGCGCTATGCATGTAAATTGCAATGCGTTCTGCTAGAAACGTGCTGTGTATAAAGCGCCAGGCTCACACGAAAGTGTGTGGGCGCGCACTTTATTGTTGTTGTAACATACAAATTGTCAACGATCGTTCACATAAATGCATTAATTGTTAATGTTGGTAGGTGTTCTCTCTTTTCGTACTAATTTCAATCATAGCATCACATTTTAATTTTGCTCCTTGATTAGACATGCGTATGTATGTAAGAATTATTGTAGTTGGTAATTGTGAAAATCGAGAACGAGTGACTTATCGAAATTGCGCTGCTAAACGTCGTAATTTGTTGGTAAATTGTTGTTGTTGTTGCCTGACTGTTCTTGCTAAGCCTTGGAGCAATAGGCTGTGCAGCAGATATTACACACGTACACTTAATTATATACATGCATATAAATACTCATATAGTATATATGTATGTCCATATATATATTAAATATATTGAATGAATGATTGAAAATGATTGAAAGTTATGAGAATATTGAGAATATGCAAAATTTATATAAAAAAAAATAGAAAAAAAAAGCAAAAAATGTGAAATAACTTATTTGAAATAGAAGAAAAGCGCTGAACTTGTAAAATAAAATAAACAAATTATTAATATACTTTTTTGAAAATAATTAAAAGTAAACTAGCAATTACTAGAAACAAAAAGGCATATATTGTTATAGCATTTTCTACTATACGAACAGTGAGTAATGTTCAGTTAGTAACTGAAATGTAAACACAAAAAAAAAAAAAAAAAAAAAAAAAAAAAAAAAAAAAAAAAAAAAAAAAAAAAAAAAAAAAAAACAATATTTTCTAAGCATTAACATTTGGAAGTTAATAAACTAGACAAAAGGAATATTAGCAAGTCGATAGTAAAAGCGAAAAACAAACACAAATAAATAATATCTACATTGCGCAAACATAACAATAGTTTTTGACAAACACACACATAGTTTGCAAAGTATAATATTTTTTGTAAATATATCAATACCAGCAAATTTCGAACATCACGAAACGAACAAATACCATACAGTATTTTTTTTAATCCAGATGTAATATGCGCAAAAAATTTTCGTAAGAAAGACGTGATTTGAGTTGGCAATTAGAGTGATTTTTGTTGTCAAAGATCATATTAACGTCATTTCATACGGATATAGCTTAAAAGTAAAATTCGAAATTTTCAAAATTAAGTTCGAAAATAGTATTTATTAAAATTTCGTTCATATGAACCTGGAATTAGCTACATTTGGCGAATAGTTTTTATAAAAATCATAATTAGCTTCTGAAAGTTTCGAAAATTACCATTTTTTCGAACGTAAGTTCGAAACTATTATTAATTAAATTTTCGGTTTACCAATTTGGAAAAAAATTATAAACAACTGAAATTTTCGAAAATTATCAAATTTGTCAATTATGCTCACAATTATTTTTTGAATATGTTCTGTTTGAATATTTGTAAATTAAGCTTCTTTCTTCTATAAAGGGTTATTACACATTTTCGGAGTTAGATTCGAAAAACAGATTTTATTAAAATTTCAATTTTCACGCACATATTGGAAAATAATTTAATAAATAAGTTGATAGTTTCAATATTTTTCGAATGTAAAATTTGAAAGATTTGTTTTCATAACTAACAAAAAATGTGTGAGACTTAATGTTCGAAAATTTGACTTTCGCTTATAAAAAGTTTTGTAATTTGAATTAGCTTGTATTTTAAAAATTTCTTCGATAATGCGCATGAAAAGAAAACTATATTGTTTTCTGAAGCTATACCGCTCTTTATCAATTCCGAAAATAAAATAAAATAAATAAGAAAAGAAAACTGTCTTGTTTTCTGATGCTTTACTGCTCCTTATGAATTTCGAAAATAAAATAAATTAAATAATAAAAGAAAACTATCTCCTTATGGATTTCGAAAATTCTCCTTCTCGCTCAATTGCACTTTAAGTGGTAAAATGTAGTATGTTTTTCAGCAATTTAATGATTGTTATGATTATTTGTTGGCTAGAAAAAATAGAAAAACAACAGATTCGAAATTCAAAAATTTGAAAATAGAAAAATTCGAAAGTTATATTATATTATGAGCACTCTAATTGCCATCTTTGTCGACATAATAAATTTAATCCATAACAAAACAGCAAACAAATCCCATAGAGATATATACATATCTACGTACATATGTAATATATGAAGAGCATCGGCAATAAACAAGAAAATACTGAGAACAAACGGGAAGCTAAAGCACAATTTTTGTTATACTATATGTAACTACGTATATATTCTCGCTTGCATTCTAAAATCCCAATGTACCTTAATTCCTAATTTTTAACAGCTGTAAGTCCACAAACAAACGCTGAAATACATACAAACACAAAAAGAAATGTGAGTGTATTATATACATAAATATTATGAATAAGTTATTGTACTACATACATACACTACATATGTACATGCTGCCGGAGTGTTTTTTTTTTATTTTTTACGCAATTATGTTACAGACTTGCGGCCTAACGGTTTGTGTCTAAGCAAGTGTATGTACATACGAACGTATTTGTACGATATACGAATGCCATTACGCTTTCAATTAGATTTAATTATTTTAATATATACATTTAATGCTGTTAAATTATAATAATTAGTAAGAACAACCGATATTACATGGCTTTTTGTAAGCAGTTAGCACAATAAGTGAGGTTATGTGCATTTGTATACATGTTTCATGTAAGAAAGGCAAAATTTTTAACCAGAAAGTTAATTATCATAACTATAACTTCTGCATAGTTCACTTTTAAGCCCATTTAGACCACCGTAACATTTCAAAAATAGTTGAACTTTTTTTTTGAAATTTTGAAAATAGACCACACTTGACTATTTAAGCAAAGTACGCAACCAAATCTGTTCTAAACTGAACGAAGAAGCTTAAAGCTGTGCACCTTTAAGTTATTTTGGCACAAATTGTTCGCGATATCACCTCACTTATGCCCGGGAGTACTGATTTTGCGCGCTCTCTCTCTCTCTCTCTGTCTCTGGTGTATCCTTCAAAAGCTTCAATTGCATTTAGTGTCTTTTAAAGCCCAATTGCGCATAAAAAGGTAAAAACAACAACAATTTTAATAAATAATTTTCGTATGCTTTGCATCATAGCATAGTAAGTGTGTTTATAACTATTTATTAACCAAAAGTAATATGTTTGTATGTATTTTAATTATAGTGTTGCAATTTAGTACATATTTATTAATTATAATATTTTTCTCCTCCGACATTTAAGGCGTGAGTATTACATAAAATTTGTATAACTGTAAAAATCAAACAACAACACATGGTGAAAATAATTTACTTCTTCAGTAATTAAGTAACGGACTAATAGTAATTGTATTGAAGTTTTAAGGAAACAAAAAGAGCATGTAGGGTTCAATGCGTTTTAGAATGCATTTATGAAAAGTATATTTTTATTTAAACATAAAATAATTGAATACACTGAAATATAGAGACAGAAAAAAACGTTGTATATGAATTTACTTTTATTTTGGGAATAACTGTAACAAACAAACCGATTTCAACGAGGCCATTCAGTTCTCTTCCCTCTCCACGAAGCATCCCTCTATGACAGATAGATCGACGTAAACGGCATATGTTTTCTGCCTCTTTGGAACCAACTATATGCAGTTCTAGTTCCTAGAAATAGATGATGCCAATTAGTTTATCGGTTGCCCGGCGGTTTTCTCACCTTAGTATTACCGACAAAAATCCAAAATCATAAAATCCGCAGCAAGTCCATTAACATAAAACCACATGTCATGAAGAAGAAGCCGCTAACTTGTCAGAACATCGCATTTCCGACATTGCTAGGATGTTCTCAATATCTTCCGAACATCCTCTTTACTAAGACAGTGTCTACGGGGTAGATTTCGACGAAAGTTTGAGGGCGATATGTTTTCTACGCCGATCAATGGACGTTTATAAACTACACCGACGATAATCTATATTTTACGCATCAATTAATGCAGGAGGTGGGTAGGCAACATTTTATGCCTGATGGGTTCCAAGTAATCTGTGTCTGGTTTGTGTTAGAACTGGACATTCATAGAGTAAGGTAAAACGTACTTTTGATTGTGTCAATATGTCAGAGTTTTTGTCAATTAACCTTCATTTCCGGGAAGTTTCGTCGCTTCACAGATGGTGTTCTCGATGTTAATGACCTTCGCGTGGAGAAAGACCAAACACCTTTGAAGACGGTGAATTGGAGATACACTCGCCCCTGGTCCAGGTTGTATAAACCTCTCCTAGTAAACCTCTTTTCCATTTACGTCTAGAATGTATCCGCAAGTGGATATTGAAATCTAATCTAGCCTCCCAAAGTGCGACCGAGAGACAATCACGACAGCAGTGTTTCAAATTTGTCAAAATATTACGTTCGATGTGAGTTTCTGGCAATATTTTTGGCGAATAATTTATATAAATAAGTGGCAACCCTTAATTTTTGTCTGCATTTCAGCAGAGTATCAGTAAACATGCAACACAGTGTTGCACTACTGTAATTATTACGTAACTCGAATGTATCCATAATCTAATTTACCTAAGTTTAGCTGGTCTGGACGGCGCTGTGTCCAGATTTGATTAAAACAAGAGAGTGTTCGGCACTACAGGGGTCAGCATAGTCTACAGTCCAGTTCCTTTCAGTTGCCAAACTGGGTGCTCCTATATTGATCATTGTAACATACAATGGCATATCATTTTTTACCACCTTCAACTTCAGCATTTGTTTCAAGGAATACTTTTTACTTAAAATTTTGCTTCAAATATCTCGTCGTTATGTAAAATTAACTAAGCATTTCGACCAACAATAATCCAAAAATCGTAGGTGACAATGCTGATGTGGAGGAGTGACATATTTTTAATATATCCAGAAAGCTGAGTCAAATTTGCTTACATCAAAGAGTTCATAAAAATACCCTTCACGACAATCCAGCCGTTTTGGATTCTAAGAACTGGTTCACGGGATTTGATTGTCTTGATTTTGATCGGTCAGTTTGAATAGAAGCTGTAAGCTTTAAGGGGTTATATACAGTTAAAATTTTCAAAATGTCCATTCTTTTTTTAAATTTTTAATGTACACATATTTAAGAATACATACATACATTTCACATTGCTCCGGTGAAAATTTTCTAATTTACACTCAAGACGTTTCAGAGCGCTTGAAAGTGCACTTTCTGAAAATGGTGTTTTCAAAGCCGGTAACCAACATTACTTGAAAACGGCTAAACCGATTAGTCTCAAATCTTAAAACGAGCTTTTTAAATATTTAATGAATTTTTTTAGTAATAAATCGAAGATTTTTTCTAACGGATAAATAGTTAAGGGCATTTTGTCAAACAATTTTAAGTTGCTTATTTGTTGAATTAATTACTAGATTTAACATTACTTTAATGAAATTTATTGGGATTTTTATTTCAGAGGATTTACGTAAGAGGTATAGTGGTCAATGCAAAATGTGTTCTTTGAGAGGAGCTGCCGAAAATCAGCTGGAGTTCCTTTCCAAATAAATATTTTTTACTAATAAATTAGAATCGCGAAAAAGTTAACGAAAATGTCCCAAGGGTACTTTTCCCAATAATCAACTTTCCAAAGGGATTTCGAATTTGAAGAAAACATGGAAATAAACATAATTTTGATGAAATGATACGCTTAATTTATTTGTATGACTCACTTTTATTAGTAACAAAACAGAAACTTAGATTTAGTTTGTACTTTTTTACATACATACATACATATGTACATATTAATTTGTCAGGGCCGGTTAAAAGAATTGGTCGAGATTTGTTTGTTTATTTTCACATCATATCTTTTTATCTTTCGCATATTAATAAGATGTGATATCTGGTTTGTATCATTATTGTTTTCATACCACTTTATCAATGTTTTGATGCAATCAACTGCTACCGAAAAACTCACTTTCTGTTGTTGCATATCTGTCTTGATAACTGGTTCTTCAACTTTATTGTTAGACACTTCGAAATCTATGTCTTCATTGCGAATGTCAACACCTCCCAACTTGGACAACAACGATTGTACCTCTGGTGGTGCATCCTCGTGAGAACTATTTGATCTAATCAATGTAAGCAGTGGAATTTCGTATTCGCTGTCGTATTGATCACCGTCCTATTGTTTTATATTTCTCCAAGCTTTTATAAGCATTGCTCTTGGCAATTCATCCCATGCTGATTTAAGCAGCAGGATTGCATCACGAATTGAATGTCCTTTCAAATTATTCTCCGGAACGTTTTCTTGTGCTACAACATTCCATAACAGTTTATTCTGGTATCCTAACTTCAGCAGTCTAATGAGATTTTTATCCATGGGCAATATAGCTGTCATTGCCGCAATCTCTCCATCATCTGACTGTAATTTGTCAATTGGCTTACGTGCAGTACCGTTGTCAATCCGCAATACTACCATTGGTGGTAAATTATTTTCAGCAGAAAATTTGCTAACCTGAAAAATATTTTGGCACACTTAAAAATTTAAAATGATAAAAAAAAAAAAATAAATGAACCTGCTTAATAAACGCATGATGGAACCAGCGGAAGATTAGCTCTGAATTCACCCAAGACTTTTGAGAGTTAGCATATTCCAATAGGTTGTTGGTGGTTTTCGGATTTACCAATTATCAATGGTTTCAACTTATGCGAACCATCTCCGTTCACACACAACATAAGTGTTATTCTATCCTTAGCTGTTTTTCGGCTAGGTACCGTCTATTCGCTTGACGGTACAAATGCTTTATCGGACAGAAAGTGATGAAATAAACCAGATTCATATAGCTGCATGTCCGACATTTCCTTTTCATTAATTTTCGCTCGCAAATTATGAATGAAAGGTGTTATTTCTGACTTGTCGCTTGAGAGGATTTGAACACAAATTTTTAAGTGGTGAATATCGTATCGCTTCTTGAAATTTGCTGGCCATCCATCAATTCAAACTTGGCTCTTGTCTTTAAAATTGGAAAACTCATTGCACAATTACGCTGCCTTTGGTTTAAAAATAATTTATACAACCTTGGCTCAATAATGGGATATCCCGATTTATATAAGGCTTTCTTGGTTGCCACTCTATGTGTGTTTCCTACTGCCTTAAAAATCAAAAATTTTTGAGATGGCCCCCCTAGATACATTATAATCCAACGCCAATCGATTTCCCTGAATACATTCATCGATTTTTTTAAAATCCCAGATGTTTGATGCAAATTTTTTAACACACTAACTATAAACAACTCACAAGTTCAAAAGTTCATGAGGAACTACGTATGTACCTTGCGACACCGAAAATAATTTTTATACCCTGAACAGGGTGTAATAAGTAGTTTGTCACGAAGTTTGCAACACCCAGAAGGAAGCATCGGATACTCTATAAAGTATATAATATATATAAATGATCAGTATATCGACCTGAGTCGATTTAGCCATCTCCGTCTGGTCCCTCAGTTTTTAAGACATCGTTTTGAAATTTTGCAAAAGTCATTTTCTCTTCAAGAAGCTGCTCATTTGTCCGCACTGCCGATATCGGACCACTATAACATATAGCTGCCATACAAACTGAACGATCGGAATCAAGTTATTGTATGGAAAGCTTTCACATTTGACGCGGTATCTTCACAAAAGATGGCACAGGATATTTGTTAAGGCAACAATGTAATCTCCGAAGAAATTATTCTGATTTGATTACTATAGCATATAGCTGCCATACAAACTGAATGATCGGAATTAAAATGCTTGCATGAGAAACTTCCTCATTTGACGATATATCTTCACGAAATTTGGTATGAGTTATTGTATATAGAAATAATGTAATATCGGAAGAAATTGCTCAGATCCGCTTACTATAGCATATAGCAGCCAAACAAACTGAACGATCGGAATCAAGGGCTTGTATGGAAAACTCTAGCATTTGACAAGATATATTCCGTATAAACTGAGCACATAGTTACTAAAAGAAATGCACCTGTGAATGGGTATAGTAGCTTCGGTGCAGCCGAAGTTAAATTTTTTATTGTTTACACAGAAATTCGGGGAATACATAGCAATTGTTCTTCTTGCCAAACAAACGGTTGGGTTTGAAAAAAAAAAGATGAGCTCAAAAAAGGTAACCAAAAGTGGATGCTCAAAATCGGTCAGCTTAGCCGAAGGTTGAACTTTCTCGCGAGTTAGCTTTTGTGCGATTCCAATGTACTAAGTCTTCAAATATAGTTAAAAGATACCAACGGTGCTTTATTGAGTTCTTCTAAATACGAAATGCTGACTACGGTGCTTAATAGATATTTATATAGCTAAATATTAGATAAAATATAGTAGAACTTATAAATCTGCCGATAGCCTTATTAAGATAAAGCTCTCATTCACCCTTATCCATGTTCCGCAGCAAAGTGAAGAATGAAAACGATGTTGTGATAATCTGCAATTAAAATGATAAACGATGTCTTTTTAGAACGCAAAGTAAGTTACATTTCTAAAGTAAATTAAGAAAGACGTTGTAAAAAGTCTTGAAAACGTGTTGAACTAAGGTAACAAAGATATTATATAGCTATGGATTGTGCTAAGAATAAGCTGTTTACCTCACGAAACTTTTCCAATCGTAACGGATAAAGTTTGCCAGCCGTGAATTCGAAAGTTTTTTGAGCGCTCGTCAAAAATAAGAGATAATCAGCGCGTACCTCACGGAGATGCAAGTACCAAGGACTACGTAATAGAGCCTCACCGCATCGTTGACTT
>NW_017537313.1:0-565 GCF_001853355.1 Bactrocera latifrons
TCAGTTCATGTCCGATATTAACGATGTTGTCTTTCGTTTTGCGGGTAATTTCGTTAAGGTTTCGTGAAACCTGTAGTTCATCTTCCACATTGGGTTGCATTACATCAATCGKCGCCATCAAAGATGTCTGCAGTGGAATTAAATGATTAGATAGTTCATGTTGAGAAGTAATATTTCCAGATGCTGCCGTTACAAGATAATGCAGGCTTTTCCATTGTTATCTTTTGCTCTAGAACCCTTTTGACCAAAAGAATGTTAGTGAATTGATATTTGTTATCATAGTACATCACTCCGAATGATTKYYCATCTGTTATTATTATGCCGGCGCTRTGTTYCATGAAAAGATCTTCCAWCCCTTGACGAAGGGTGCGTCCGAAGTTTGTTTCATTATTCTTGTCGCTCAAGCTTCCATATAAGCTTGGTTCATCGGCAAAAGCGATCCGAAACCGTTTGCCGAATGCGACTAAAACATCTTTTATTGCGTGGAAATTTCTCACCAGTATCCATCGTCTTCAATACGATAGGCCATTAAATTTCGCTCCGTTTGAAATCTTATATTGCTGTA
>NW_017537313.1:1610-10662 GCF_001853355.1 Bactrocera latifrons
TTTAATTCATTAGGCAAATATGTGTTTGCTATAGCATCTACAATCCACTTAAAAATTTGATGTTTATAGCATCGTTTAGTACAAACCCGATACATTCTTTTTCTAGGGGTCCCTTCAGTTTCGAATTACCTAAAGTGAAAGAATGTGTATATTCTTCAAGATTTGCTGGTTGAAGGGATTTACTTAAGGGCTCAGCTTCAAACGTATTACTGTATTACTGTTTGAAGTTGAGACAGTTCTAATTAATCTAAGATGTATCGGGTAAAAATCCTCACAACCTAATTCTATAATGTTGTCCTGTCCGTTTTGGTCAATTATTCTACCGACTTGTTCACTACAACTTATGCCCATATAAACTTACGCTATAGGTGGAGATAATCTTAAATTTAAATCTGAGCGACACTTCCTCATCTTAAGTGAGAAACAGCTTTACCCATTCACACCGTCTAGTGAAAATAAATAAAACACAGACATTAGCTAAACTAAAAATGTTTATAGTTTAACTATTAACAAAGAAGGCGTCACGAAATATTAAATGAAGACATTTTAACGTTTACATTTTATTATTACTAATTAAAAAAAAATCGAGYTTTTATTGTATCGCGTTTAGTTTTGAGAACATTTTTTGTAAGAATCATAGCAGAAATTGAAATATCGGAAATATTTTGTTTCAGCTTCTAACAAAAAATGTAATATTTATTTTGAACTAAATTATTTATTTTTGTTTTGAATACTTATATAAATCAAGTTTTATTACTTTTTTTTATATTTGTCCACATTTTTAACACTGGATATACCAGACCAGTCAAAATGACGTGTAATATTTTTTTTCCGTAATGATATCATGACTTTTCTAGTTATAACTAAAGAATTAATTTTATTAAGTCTATATTACTGGAAACCTTGAAACCTCATTAACCACTTCCTTTTTAAGAACAATCATTTTGACTGGTTTGGTATAAATAAATATACTTCAATCTATAAGTTTATGTTAAATAAAATAAAATAATCACAAATTTCTAAGGTGTCCTCTTGTTTTGTCCGATAGCTGTATACATATATATGTGTATATATTAAAATATAAATTATAAAATAACGCGATTTTTTAAATGCACATCTTTTATGATATAACGTCATTTGAATTTCGGACGTCCCTATTCACATTTTGTTTTCGTATTTGGACAAAATTTTTCTAACATGTATGTCCGGTTTCACAGTGCATACTTATGTTGTACGTAAGATAATCAGGAAAATAGTGTTTTACAGTTCATACTTATGTAATGCTTAAGTACTGAATAGGGAGACTTAAGCAGTGCTTAAATAACAGCTGATTTTTGTTTTGAATTTTCAGTTATTTGTGTAAAAAGGAATAATAAGATATAACAAATTATATTTTGTGAAAAAAAAAATGGAATCGGATAGGGAACAGTGACCCAGAATACGATGACCTCTGGAATGTTATAATAATGCGACGAGCAAAAGAAATCACGTCCCGGTCAAAATTCTTCAAGCTATATGACGATAAAGATTTCCGCGACAGATTTCGGATTAGCAAAAAAACAGCCTGGAATGTGCACGATTGTATTCGACTACAAATTGAACACAAAACCAAGTGGTACATATAAATTGCATTACATTGAGGTTTTATGCTACGGGAAGTATGTTGAGGACAGTAGGAGATTTATTTGGAGTATCTAAAAATACGGTATCAAGAGTTATACCAGTAGTTTCACACCACAAAGCCCAATTAAAAGACCATCACATTTATATGCCAAAAACGGAAAGAGACCTGAAAAAGTCCAAGAGAGACTTTTTTAAATTAGCTAAATTTCCTCGAGTGATCGCATCAAGTGATTGCACTCATGTAAAAATTATTTCTCCAAGTAAAGAAAGTCCAAAAAATATTTCACTCAAAAACTTTTTATATACTTCATATACAGGTGGGGAACATGCAGAACTATTTCGTAATAGAAAACGTATATTTTCCATCAACGTCCAGACGTTATGTGATAGTGATCTCCGCATCATAGACATCGTTGCACGGTGGCCCGGATCCACTCGTGATGTTATTATTTTCCGTAACTCTCGGATTCATTGTCGATTAGAATCCTAAGAATTTGGTTCTGGAATAGTAGTTGCAGACAGTGGTTATGAAAATAACCACTCCGTGATTGTTGTTGGAATACATACAAAAATGAGTTTACACATTTACAATTCTCAATACTATGTTTTCGAATCGTTATAACTTATGTGGGATGGCATCTCTGGCAGAAAGGGAAAATAAGAAAAGGGACAGTACGGAAAAGACAGCGTAGGTTGCTCTGATCACGATGAGCTAAAGCAGCAAGAGTTAGAAGTCGGTCACCAAACTGAACAGACATGCGCGGCGAGCAAGCAAGAGTTAGAAGTCGGTCAGACGTGCGCAGCAAGTAAAGGTTGAGAACTAAAAAGTGAATAACGCAAGAAGAATTATTTGTGAGAGTGAAAACTACTTATATTTTATAACTGAATTTAGAGACTATATTTTGTAAATGAAGTGTACTTAATTGTTATCATTAAAGAAGTGGATTAACAAACTTGTATACTTATATCGAAATTGGTGAATGCAATAGGGTACGAATCCCACACTTATAACTTTAAGAGACATGTGCAAACCCTAATTTTTATTTAAACAAGTGTAAAAATTTAAAATTTTACGACTTTACGATGCTTTAAGACAGGTTGTGAACGCCCCAATTGTAGTTTAATAAATACGTTTATAATTTTACATGCACATATGCATTTTTTATTTCACACTTCCAGCTCCTTTATTCTTCTTTCCTAATCTAGTGCTAAAATTTTCATTTCCAAATCATGTTTTTCTTTCATCAACTTCGTTGATAGGTTGCTACTTTCTTCTAATGGCTTCATTCTTTGTTCGTGCTCCACATATATTATATTTATTTCAGCTTCATATTTTTCTTCCGTCCATTTTGCTTTCATATCTCCTAACTTTGCCCAAACATTTTTCGCAGATCTTTGCGGTTTTTCAAATTTTAGTTTTGTATTTTTTGGTGTTTTCAACTTGCTGGGATCATATTTGTTCTAAAGCTGGTTTGATTCAAAGTTTAACGTAACGTTGACGTTCAAAAAGTTAGATTTATTTGTAATGATTCTGATATTTTTTACTTTAAAATTCTTTACCATTTATTCCTTTATAATTTCCACTTCAGTCGTGTTTTCGAAATCCACTATGCTTTCTGATGTATTTTCCTCCAATATCACGGACTCTATTTTAGAGAATTGATAAAATCATACATTTGAAATATCATGAAAATAAAATCAAGTGTATAAACTCACCATCAATATTTACGGCAATTATATCATTGTCATACACACTCTGCATGCCACTAACTTGCTTCTCATGCAACACAGTCAAAAGTTTTTCATCAAACTCAGTTAACAATTTCTTGGTGATCTTCCAGTTCCAATAGCTGCTCCGACTCGCTTGCGGTGAAATTCGGGGTTCATTTCTGGATTTCATCCATTTGCGACATAACTTTCCTTCCAAATTTATACGCTGTCTATAATAATTTAAATATTTGAATCATATGTTTGTGGATGGTATTTGTAAAACATATGTTGCCCACAACGTTGCCATATATCATAATAAAATTTTATAGAAATTAAGCATTGACTGTGAAACGCAAGCGACTACTCAGTTTGCAACAATGCTTAGCTAAGATTTTATTTAGGCACAACTTAAGTATGGAACGTGAAACCGGGCTTCAATTCGTCGCACTAACACTTTATACAAATATCTAATATCACTTATTTACATATAGACTATTATCAAGAATGATAGAAACAAGATTGCGCAATGACGAGTTCAAATTTTGTTCGTTCTGCGCATCTACGTCACGGTTGACCAACGTACAATCAGCTGATTTTCAGTTGGTTGTTTTTCTGTGCAATTAGAATCAATCTTGTATTGCAGGCATACAAAAACATGAATATTATTAAAAGTTAACATCAATATAAGTAAATATTAATAAAAAAAAATATCTATATGTGATTATTTTATAGTGAACATTTACCTACATATTCAATTCATTATATTTTCGTTGCATTATTTAATTTTGTCTCTTTGCTGTGTTTGTTTCAATTATATACATACATTTATGCAAATAAAAATATTGAATATTTTGTGACCAACTATCAATTTATTTCTTTTTTTGCTGTACATATTTTAAATTAACTTTTTATTTAAAGAACGAATCCTAAAATACATTCTAGTTCTGAAAAACAATTCTTTGACTTTGATGCTACAATTAACAAAATTACTTAAATCTAAGTGCTTCTGGACGTAATTTGTACATATGTATATGCAAATCAGTAACATTTAAGTCGTCAAATACTGCTTGCAAGGCTCTCATGTGCTCCATCAATATATCTGTTGGTTTTGAGAGTCCTCCGAACGAACAATTTTCTGAATTGGCACAAATTTCGGGTTTGTCTTTACCAAGTTTGTGGCAGATGTACCCTGCCAAATTTTCAAGCCCGTCGTTGTTCAAGTCATAATTTTTTTCAATTGGGTCAGCGGAATTTAGATCAACTGACACACGTTGAAAAATATTACCTGCAAAAATATAATAAGCATACATACATGCCTATAAATGGAATAAATTGTTAGCTAAGATTATTATTATAATTAGGATAAGAAACAGTGGTTAGTATTCAAAAACTTAGTTTGTATGTAAGTACATATTTGCATTTGTTAAAATGAAAACATTTTTATATAAGAATGTTTTCTGTAGTTTTAGGTTTATAATACTATGTACGCTTAATATTTTGATAATAACCAGTTAGAGATAAGTAATTCCCTTTCATATCAGAGGTGTTGTCGACTTCAACATTTCCTCTATCTGTCTTGATGGAACTCCTTCCTATCAGGGTGACCGTGAAGACCGCCTTTTGACCTGATTCCGCCAAACAAATTTTCTAAAACGTCCTGGTTTAGTCGAGATTTCATCCTTTTCTGCCCTTCATTAGCCTCTGCAGGAGTTAATCTGGTTAACGTGAGAAAAGCGTTAGGTAACAACTTCGTTAGTCTCCGCGAATTTAAAGAGAAAGAGTGTTTGGTTATAAAAGTAAAATTATTGTAATCAAAATGCTACAATTACCCATTTCAAAGTGCAAATTTCTTTCGAAGGCTTCTGGCGCGAAGTTCTCAAAAAGGAATCCACTATTTTAGTACTGTTTTATCCTAAGGGAAAAGGAAAAATTTCCATTTCGTCGCACTATTTTTAACATTGTTATTATTGCATCCGAACACTGCACAACTTATTTTAAAATATATAAAATTTCACAATTAATACTACACCCGAAAATACAATTCGAATTCACATTCAAAGGCGCGGGCGAATAATAAGTCAACCGTGACGTCGTAAAGAACAGCTGACTGAAAGCAAATATGCGCATTGCGTATTCTCTTTCTCTATCAATCTTGGACTATTATCATGTATTAGACTCACCTGGAAATTTCCACTTCCGATGGGAAGGGATAAAGCGACACCCCTAAACTGCAACCATTTACATTTTTACATCACACAGTTGCACGAAACACATTGTTTTTGTTTTTTAAGTAGTTACGCAAATATTCTTTAAATAAAATAGGAAAGATTAACGAACATTTCGAATACAATAAATACATTTTTAATTAAAACTAGGTAAATTTAGTCTTTGTGAATTTTAATAATCGAAATATATTTGATAGCCTAATTTAAATTAACTTGCGCATGTGACCCTTGTTACTGCAAGTTTTCAATGCAAAAATATTTCCTGCATATAGCTGAATTTACCAAATTTGAGTAGGCAACACTGCTAAAAAATGGCCGATTTTTGCTATTTTTTGACAGATGTTGCTTGAAGTCTGCTGCCTCCTTTGCGTTTACAGCATCAGAGGTAAGCAGTTTTATATTGCTAATAAAATTATGTGAAATTATATTAACAAAAACAAATTTTAATATTTTTAGATGGCAGTTTGCTATCCATTTTTCCCAATTTCGCCTTCTCCTGGCGTTGTGCGTTCACTGTCATTCACAGTGTTCCCTCCATAATTTAAGTACGCTCTGGGCATCGGTGACTACATCACCTTTGGGGGTTCTACAAGAGTATGCTCCGGTCTTGAAACCTTCTGGAAGCCGCCTCATTTTTTCGTAGACTTTTCGAGCACTACACCTGTCCTAGTTTGAAATACCGTCCGATAGTGGTTCGAGTCGATGCTAGGACCTCGGGGCGCACGCACATCTAATACACTGGAGACGTGTCTTCCGTCTATTACAACATGATCGATCTGGTTGGTGGTTTTTCGATCCGGAGACAGCCAGGTAGCTTGATGTATCTTCTTTTGCTGGAATCTAGTACTAGAGATAACCAAGAGAGGCTGAATTTACCGACCGTAGCGCCAAAGATACCTTCTTTGCCCACCCTGGCGTTAAAGTCGCCAAGCACGATTTTGACATCGTGGCGGTGGCAGCTCTCCGAAGTGCTTTTCAAGCACTCATAAAAGGCATCTTTGGTCACATCGTCATTCTCTTCCTACACCAAACTTGCGTTCCTTTATATGGCCACTGTAGTAAATGCCACAAGGACCTACTCGTCTCTGTCCTTGTCTCGTCCATCGCATTTCGTGGACGGCGGTGATGTCAGCCTTTATTATTACGAGGACATCAACCAGCTGTGCAGCGGCACCTTTTCAATTAAGGGACCAGACATTCCAGGTGCATGCCCTCAATTCGTAGTTCTTATTTCGTTTGCCATGGTCGTCATCAAAAGTGGGGTCTCTCATGCGAGGCTGTTGTTGCGTTTTCATTGGGGTGGTTTTTTTTACGTGGCGAGTCCCAATGTTTCGCCTTCTCACTTTAGATCGCCTTCAAACGGATGTTCTTAGGCTATCCGGAGGGTACTTGGTCAAGGACCGGAAGTCGTGAGCTGCTTGAGTCATATGTAAAAGAATCGTTTCTGGCCACTCCCAAGTGAATGGTGATCAAAGAACTTTTCTCACTTGCGTCACTTCGTCACTTCTACACATGGCTCCATCCTTCAAAATATCAAAAGACGAAGAAAGTCCGACCCGATCTGCAGCAGAGCGTCAAGAGTCAAGTGGACTAATGGTTAAAACTTGTATAGTTCATGAATCCAACGCAAACATAGTAAAGTTGTTATTGCAAAGAAAAAATATGAAARTTGTCGTGTTTGCATAGACTATCGTAAACTAAATTCTGCTGTATTAAAAGATCGTTTCCCAGTTCCAATCATCGACGAAAAGATGCAATCAGCGAAATTCTTTGCGGTTATGGATTCAAAMACGGGTTCCTTCAAATGCTAATTGAAGAAAGTAGTCAGAAATATATAGAGCATTTGTAACCAGAGAAGGTTTGTTTTAATTGSCTAAAGCAGTGTTCATGCGGTACGTAAACTATATTTTTCGGCAGATGATAAACGAAGGTATCATTTAATTATATGTAGACGATATTGATGTTTTCTTCTTTTCTTATTGTGTGACGACATTCTTGGAATACCTCTAACAATTCTTCTCGGAATAGTTTCATAATGCCACTAAACATTTCGCTTTTCATCTTTAATTTCGTWAGGTGTAGATTTTATGGGGCCCAAGGTTACATAAACTAGTGTTGATAATTTGAAGTTTTGGACACATTTCGAGGATGATGAAGATTTGTAATCTGAGACAGATGACGAGCAGGATGACCGAATGTAATGTTGGCAATGCTGACAAGCAGCACCCAACTTCACATCTCAAGAAGTAGCGACAGTTGGCTATTACAGTTGTATTTTTTATTCATTTATTCATTTTTCAAGTAATTTTAACTTARTTAAGAATAAAAAACATTTTATAATAAATATAAAGTCACTTTTTACATTAATATACATATTTCAAAAAAGTTTATGATAATAAATGTGATATTTTTGAATACAATATCTGACTACTTTGATTATGACAAGCTGCCACTGTTGAAGGACTGTGAAGCCACCCTAAATCGTAGATACCATTAGCTATAAGGGGAACACATCATCACACTCAAGAACAAATCCAATACCGACAAGCAGTGCGAGTCATGGGAAACAACAACATATAGACAGGACCAAATCGGCGCTAGTTACTGCAAACACGAGGTAGCCTCTTTGCCAGTACAAATCCAAAGGTTTGACTGTCTGCCCCACTTTCAAGGCGCATCTGGTGCAACAGATGTTCGACTTCGTGAAATCGGTGCCCTTATGCTATTTGTTAAGTCGCTGGTAAATAAATACGAATTTTCGGCGGAGTTCTGCATAATGCGCAATTTTTCGGCTTATCAACCAGACCAAACCATCAGTGTTAATGGCTGGAAAATTTCGCACAATACTGAATTGGCGGATCCAGAATTCTACAAATGTAAAAAATTGACATCTTATTGGGTGCAGAAATATTTTTCGATCTTCTAACTGTCGGCCAATTTAAAAATGGTCCTAACCAACCAACATAGCCCGTAACATAGCAAGTAAGCCCATTTAGGGTGGGTTTTATCTGTCAAATACGCCAGCAATTTAAGTTCGCTTCCTTGTCATAATAGATTCAGTAGTCTAAAAACAAAATTCAACTCAGAATGCCCTTTAAAGCTGACCGTAAGTTACTCGGCACTCATATGAAACTACAGTTCGGCGCTTTCAGGCCCTGGAGAGCAGGACCTTAAAAGATCCAGAACTTCGTAAAATGTATCTGGACTTTATGAATGAATATGGAGCTAAACGAATATTAGATGCCGAGTGAACCACACTACTTCATTCCGCATCAATGTGTATTAAGGCCCGAGAGCACAACAACCAAATTACGTGTTGTCTTTGATGCTTCGATGCGATCTTCAACTCAAATAGCATTAAATAAACTTTTGATGGAGTCATGTGTACGAGGATGGAGTCATGTGTAAAAGTTCATGCACGTGAGGAAAGTTCTCTGATCGCCATTCACTTGGGAGTGGCCAGAAACGATTCTTTTACATATGACTCAAGCAGC
>NW_017537313.1:12457-29759 GCF_001853355.1 Bactrocera latifrons
TTTTTTTAATTTTTTTCAACTCTTACCACTCAAATGTGATTGACAAACAAAAAATGCTCTCTGCTGTAGCTTAATTCTAAGGGGTCACTATTTTTTTTTAGGTTCCCGTACATTTAATAATAGGTTGTCAAAAAAGTCTTCCGGTATTTTTATTGAATTTTCAATTGTTCATAAAATTTTTTTTGATGACTCATGCCCAGCTCTTGACCGATGCTACGGCTGCTACCATGMMGGTCTCTTTCGACCAATTCAGCGATTTTATCGCCATATTCGACGACTGGCCTTCCGGAGCGTGGCGCATCTTCAACCACCTCTACACAAGAACGAAAACGTTGAAACCATCATTCTGCGGTGGAAATGGAAGCTGTATCGGGTCCATAAACCGCACCGGCTTGAGATGCATTTTTGCCTTTATCGTAGTAGTACTGTAAAATATGCTGTATTTTCTCTTTACTTTGCTCCATGTTTGCGAMGCTGTAACTCACGAACGACTTAAAATCGGATCAAACAGCGCGTGAAATGAGCTTTCCAAAAAAGTGTAGCTTGACCCGATGCGACGAATAAAACTAGAACTACGCGCTCTCAGCGCCAACTAGCGAAAATACCGCAAGACTTTTTTGACAATCTATATTACGAGTATGTTAATATAGCATATATAAAAACATATTCATATATGAAATTATATTACATTGATAAACATAAGAAATATTTAAAAATTAACTGTTATTCACACATTAACTATAAATATATGTGTAAGTTAAAATATCACAGTAGCCTACAACAACAGGTGCAGGTGCGAGGCTCATGTTGCAGACATAACAGCGGAAACGCTTGTCAGCAGCAAACGACAACAACAGTGCCAAACTGTGGGAATTGCCGAATCAGCRCTATGGGATCATGCGGCAGTCCACGTGAGGTGATGGCAAGTAGAGTAGCGATAGGTGTTAGGTATTTAAGTGTAGCACCGAAAAGTTAGTTGTAAGAACTCGATTGTCGCGAACGGCTGCCCTACATAGTAGGGAAATAAAAAAAATATTTCATTCAAACGAAACCTCGTGTTTTATTAACTGGCGCCCAACGTGGGGCCACACTAAAACAGTCCTTATAAAGGATAAGCAATTGTGGCCGTGGGTTTGAACCCATTTTAAACAAAAAATCTGAAAAGGATAAAAAAACAAAACCGTTTATTTGAAACCAAAAAAATAAAAAGCTATTTATGTGAAACTGAAAGAATAAAAAACAAAATCRTTAATTTAAATAAAAATAAGAACTTTTTATGTGAAACTGAAAAGGATAAAAAACAAAACCGTTTATTTGAAAACAAAAACATTATAAAAAGCTATTTATGTGAACCTTAAATCTCAAAAATATCCAAGAGAAGAGAAAAGCAGTGCAAGCCAGCGGACACTATTATTCGAACTCAGTGCTCACATTGTAACATTTATAAGAAAAGCATAAAATTAGTTTGTACTGACTCATATTTTAATATTGTAACAAAGTGACAGGAAAATTATTACAAAGTGCTGCAGGAAAATTATTACAAATTAACTAGGACCTAAAATGGACGAAACCACTATTCGGACTTTAATGAGTGTCGCCATTCGAGCAGCAACTGAACAGACGAGACGAGAATTTCAGGCAACAGTTGACTCTCTGACCGATAGACTTACGCAAATAGAAAGACCATCGCAAGTAGAACAGTATAATGAGGTCACAATCGATCCGACAGTTAGGTGTGATGAGTCCTTGGACGTAGTTAAATCCTTGCCCGAGTTCGATGACGACCAGTCTCGATACGTGTCGTGGCGTCAGGCAACTCACACGGCATATAAAATCTTTCAATACGCACAGGCAGGAATAAAATAGTAGGATCTGCAGATTGGATCCTGTCTTCTTTTAATACCATCCTAAATTTCGACGCAATCATAGCTAGGCTCGACTTTACTTACGCGGATAAGAAACCCATTCACTTATTGGAACAGGAAACGTCTCATCTTCGCCGGGGAAGACAAACGATAACCGAATTTTATGATGAAGTGGAAAAGAAACTAACATACATTATTAACAAAACATTAATAACCTATCAAAATAAGAAGGATATTTTGGAATCCTTGATTTCGAATACCGCCAGGACGCATTAAGAGTTTTTATATCCGGACTTAACCGTCCACTTTGTGATATTTTATTTTCATCAAGGCCATCAGACATGGCATCGGCTTTAGCACTCGCTCAAGAACTTGAATCAAACCAGGCGCGTTCGTTATTTGCTCACAGATTTTCATTTTCTGATAATAGAATTTCCGACTACAGTCGACCTCTTGTAAGAAACAGTGTACCATTTCCTAGACAACAAAACAGTCAACCTCAGACACGATCAACGCCTATGGAAGTAGACCGAAGTCTTTCCAGATTTCGAGTCCCTCAAAGAAATGATCGAACGAATGAATCTCGCACACCGAAAGTGAGTTCATTCAATGTCACTTCATCAAATCCTACTTCCAGAGATTTTCCTTCAGGTAGAACAGCTTTCGGGAGTCAATACCCAAGAAGCTCCGGTATGCTGGTAGCCCAAAAAAGACATCGCGATAGCGACCGCTTTAATAACAAATTGCAACGCATAAACCATTTAGACCAATATCCTTCCACCGAAGTCTACGATAATGATCAGCRGGATGAATATAATGATTTTATAAATTCCGATAACGACTCCAAATTTGAAGACCACTGAAATTTTTAGTTGATACCGGTGCATCCAAAAGTTATTTAAAACCAGCAAACTGGAGGGATAAAAAACCCATTACGTCCCAATTTTTAGTAAGCTCTATCCATGGGGTAGATAAAATTACAGAAAATGCACCATACACATTTTCAATTCGAATTTCGGTTTTTTTATTTTACCTACACTTAATACGTTTGACGGTATTATTGGTTATGACCTCCTTAGGGAAATCGATGCGAAGCTGGAAAAAAAGCTGGAGAAAGGAATTCTTTTTTATGAAGGTGGTTTAGAAAAACTAATGTATTTCCATTGTAGCGACGTTAATAACATAGCTTTAAAAGGAGATGTTGAACGCCTAAGGGCAAAATACGCAGCCGTATTTTCTGATCCGAACGAGGCATTGCCGATCAATACAAATATCATAGCAACCGTGAGAACAACTATCAGTGATCCAGTTTACTCTAAGTCTTATCCATATCCTATGGCAGCGTCTGAATTTGGTAACAAGGAAGTAAATGATCTTCTGCGGGACGGCATCATTAGACCATCTCGCTCACCATACAATAGTCCAGTATGGGTCGTTCACAAGAAAGGAACAGATAACGCAGGGAAAAAGAAACTTCGAATGGTCATAGATTTCAAGAAACTTAACGAAAAAACTATTATCGACAAATACCCGATTCCTGACACATCCGTAATTCTTTCAAATTTAGGAAAATCATAAATTTTTACGACAATAGACTTGAAATCTTTATTCCACCAGATTACACTTGCTGAAAAAGATAGAAAAAAACTGCATTTTCCGTGAACAACAGAAAGTACGAGTTTTGTAGGTTGCCATTTGGGTTGAAAAATGGTGCTAGCATTTTTCAACGAGCAATAGATGACGTACTGAGACATTATTGTATTTTCCAATGATTATAAAACGCACATGCAAGACGTCAGCCGAGTACTGAAAAAATTGTATTCAGCCAACATGAGAGTTTCGTTAGAAAAGACCCAATTTTTTAAATCAGACGTTGAATTCCTAGGATTTGTTGTCTCAAAAGACGGGATTAGAACCTCCAAAGATAAGGTAAAAGACATAGTTGGTTACGAAGTTCCGAAAACACTTCGCGCATTGCGTTCCTTTTTAGGTTTGTCTGGCTATTACAGGCGATTTATAAAAGACTACGCATTAATAGCGAAACCTCTCACGAAATATCTACGGGGAGAAAATGGTACTAACATTTCCAAGAACATAAAAATTACTTTCGACAACGAAGCTCATGAGGCGTTTCAAAAGATCAAGGACATCCTATCTTCAGAAGACATACTTCTTCTTTATCCTGACTACGAAAAACCTTTTGATTTAACTACGGATGCGTCTTCACACGCCTTGGGTGCAGTGCTTTCACAAGGAGGCAGACCCATCACTATGATATCACGAACATTAACGCAAACCGAAGAAAACTACGAAACGAATGAGCGAGAACTCCTCGCGATTGTTTATTCTCTTCAAAAATTAAGAAACTATCTATATGGAGCAAATAATATTAACATATTCACTGATCACCAACCGCTTATCTATTCAATATCAGATAAAAACCCTTACGCAAAATTAAAAAGATGGAGAGCCTTTGTAGAAGAGTTTTCCCCTAAATTTCATTATAAACCCGGCAAGGAAAACGTTGTCGCAAATGCGTTGTCAAGGCAGCACATAAACATCTTAGAAGACAAGGATACACCCAGCTCAGGCGACGAAACCGTTCACAGTGAAAATTCGTCCACAGAAGTAATTCCCACGGTTATAAATCCGATAAATTCATTTTTAAATCAGATTATACTTGAATGTGGGGATACAAATTCGAAAACTACAAAAATTCTATTTCAATCACGGATTAGACACCATATTATTTTTCAAAATATAGACGAAATTTTTGATCAATTACGCAGCTGCATAAACCCAAATATTACAAATGGTTTGTTATGTGAACTATCTGTTTTAGGAAAAATTCAAAACGAAGTTAAAAGCACCTTTCCATCAGTAACATTTGTTCATACAAAATCTTTGGTCACTGACATCTTTAACGAAGATAATCGAAAGAAATTCTTCATACAGAACATAATAGAGCACACCGGTCTCTCAAAGAAAATATTATGCAAATATTAAGGGATTACTATTTACCAAACATGCGAAAAATGTTAAAGGAAATTATATTTAACTGCAAAACTTGCCAGGAAGCTAAATATCAACGCCATCCTCTAAATCCTGAAATGGGGAAAACCCCAATACCCAACAGACCCGGAGAAATTCTGCATTTAGATATTTTTTCTACAGACAATAAACATTATCTAACTTGCATAGATAAGTTTTCGAAAGTTTCAGTTCAATCAATTTCATCTAGGGCAATAATAGACATCAAAGGACCCTTAATACGAATTATGAATTTTTTCAAAGATACTAAAAGCCTTGTTTGTGACAACGAAAAATCACTGAATTCCGTTACGGTAAAAAGCCTGCTAAAAGATCATTTTAATATTTCGATATTTACGACACCCCAACATCATAGCACAACAAATGGACAGGTAGAACGATTTCATGGAACTCTTTCTGAGATCAGTCGTTGTATTAAACTTAAACTAAAGTCTTATTCTACTTGCAGCCTACAAATACAATATTACGATACATTCAGTAACTGGGCAACGACCTATTGACGAGATTCATTCTGCTTCATCAAAATACCTTGACGAAATTAAAAACCTCCTAATAAAAGCACAAAACTCGGAACTTAATTACCATAATAGACATAGGCAAACCAAAATTTTTAAACCAGGTGAAAAAGTCTTTCTTAAGTCTAACAAAAGGTTAGGAAACAAATTAAGTAAACTGTGCACAGAAAAAGTAGTAGAAAAGGATTTGGGCACAACCGTTTTAATTAACGGCAAAAAAATTCATAAAAATAATATAAGATAAATTTTGTTTCTATCATTAGGCTCCTGATCCTGATGTTTAACGCACTAGCACGGTTGGAAATTTTAAATTATACTAATTCAATGTACATACCAATATCGGAGGGAGATGTTGCTATATACCGTCAATGCAAGCACTTAATTCACCACCTCAACTTAACCGATTATGAAGATATAGCCGAGCAAACGTATGACCTTCTAGACAACTTTCTAAAATCCCACATACGAAAGACATTCAACTGGAACTGGAAATTTATTTGAATTGATATCAGCAAGAAACAGAGCATTGATAGACGAAATAGAATCAGCCATATATTCRGTCACTTTGGGTAAGATAGAGTTAATAAATCCAATAYTGTTAAATAGTGATGAATTTAAGAATTTACTAATCAATGAGCACTCTACAAATATAACAGTAAGCGATGTATTAACAGTCTCTAAATTGAAAATTTTACAAGATAATAATAACGTTTACTTTATAATTAAATATCCAATAGTTGAACAAAATTGTAAGAAAATACGAATTAAGCCAGTTGTAAAAAATTCTAAAATAATTATGATAGAAACTAATATAATATCAAAATGTAATAGTAAATATCAACAGCTTGTTAGCTGTAAAAATTCAATGTCAACCATATTTTGTCAAATGTCAAGTAGAAATAGTTCTTGTATTTTGAATCTACTAAGCCAAAAGCCCACACACTGTCAAACAGTTACAGCAGATCACATCGAACCAATAGAGGAAATTGACAACGGCCTGATCGTTATACACGATAAAGTGGTGGAAGTTCATGAAATTCTGATGCAATAACGTTGAATGGAACTTTTGTTATTAAGTTTACAGAAAATGTGACTATTAATGGTACTACTTACACTAACTGGCGGAAAATGGTACGTGCTTATCCAGAAGCCGCACCCGCACAATTTTTGAACCTGACCAATCATAAAACATTATTATCGCTTCCGTACTTGCACAATTTCAACCAAACGAACCTGAGATACATCGTATCATTGAAGGGCTTTGTGAAAGCTCAATCGTCTAGATGGCTAATAGCTTACGTATCTACAATTGCTTTTTTTGTTATTGCCTTACTAGCCCACATAATCAACAATCGCAAAGCGCAACGTTAGTATTGCAGTATTGGGCAACGTTCTTAAAGAATCCGTGGACGTCTCCTCTTCTAGCGGGGGAATAGTTAACATATCACAGTAGCCTACAACAACAGATGCAGTTGCGAGGCTCATGTTGCGGACATAACAGCGTAAACACTTGTCAGCAGCAAACGACACCAACAGTGCCAAACTGTGGGAATTGCCGAATCAGCACTATGGGGTCATGCGGCAGTCCCATGAGGTGTTTGCAAGTAGAGTAGCGATAGGTGTTAGGTATTTACGTGTAGTACCGAAAAGTTAGTTGTAAGAACTCGATTGTCGCGAACGGCTGCCGTACATAGTAGGGAAATAAAAAAATATTTCATTCAAACCAAACCTCGTGTTTTATTAACTTGTATTTTGAAAATAGCATAATTTATTTGAATGTTATCAGTTTTGCATGTACATATATTATATTTCCAAGCATAATTTTCATTCAATGCTCAACCAGAGAATGTAAAGTATAGAGAAGGTGCAAATTGAATTCTGTATGATATTCGATTTGACGGCTAACAGAGCTGATAGATTTATAGTAGGGAATTCGCCATTCTCGTTGTTATTTAGCAGAAACGTTCTCTGGCAGAAATTTATGTGAAACGACAAATTTATGCGAGAATAAATAAAGAGAAATGCTTTGTAGAAAAATATACAAAGTCACACTTCTCTCTTTTACAAAATCGTTAAAAATTAGGTAAAAATAATTTTAATTTTATTTCTCTTTAATTTTGTTTTTTTAATTTTGAAATACATTAATATTTCAAACAAATTATATTAATTTCCACTATTACAAAGTGAAGGTGTGCTAAACTTTATTTACTATATATAATATACTTTATTTCTTCAAAGAAAATTGATGACTACATGAATGCATATTCGCATTCTTCCGTTATCAATCCCATATTTGTAGCAATATAATTTCTATGGCATATCCATACATATATTCACCCCTATCATGCATTTCAATTACGTTCCCTACGTTCCGCCGGAGTCGTAATTAGGTATCATGCGTTGCAATTGGATTGAAAGAAGAAGATATAAGATAAAGAGCCTTGAAATATGTGAAACTGGAACATAACAAAGCAAAAATTCACAAATTACTGCAGTTCAAAGAAAATAAATAAAAGTAAAATTTTTATATTGTTATTATTTTTATTAAACGTAAGTATGGAATATTTATCAGCGGCAATATTACTGGTTGAGGAGGAGAACAGCGCATCTCAGAATGCTGGGGCGAGAATTGAAAAAAGAAAATTACGAGATATGTGCGATCCCTTCCAAATGAATGACGGGCTGTAAGTAATTGCACGTGAAAGTAGATAATTTCCTTACAATTTGTTTACTTATTTAGTTTCAAAAAAAACTTTCGTCTGAATAAGGACGCATTCAAGGATGTCCTAGATACGTTTGCGGAAGAAACGACGGCAAGTACTTTGTCCTCGTTATCTCCGCTTAACATTGTAGTGTCCGCTTTAAGATTTTTTGCGGAAGGCAGTTACCAGTTGACTGTCGAATTTTCCAGAAATAATGCAGCGAAAGCTATGCCCTCAGTGGATAAAATTTGAGCAAAATGAAATAGAAAAGCAGGAAGCAAAACAAGATTTTTTTACGAAAGCTGGTTTCCCAGGTGTTATCATGTGCGTTGATGGTACGCACATAAAGCTACTCAAGCCATCCGATGAACCTTTTCTTTATTACAATAGAAAAGGATTTTATAGCATCAATGCTGGGTGCAATCTCGACGCTCTTGTAAGAGGATTCAGCAAGCTGATGTGCTATAAGGAACGACGATATCGTGAAGGTGAAAGGAACACATGGCTGTTAGGTATTTAGGTATATATGTATATTTCTTAGACAATTTAAAATAGTTATTCGCTTTTTTTTCAAGGCGATGCTGGATACCCATATATATATATATATATATCGTTCCGTAAGTCAAGGCAACCGACAAAGTAATTATAACATAAAGCACTTCAAAACTAGAAATATTATAGAACGAACGATCGGTGTTTTAAAGAACCGATTTCGATGTTTGTTGGGAGCTCGAGAGCTGCATTACTCACCTCAGAAAGCGAATCAAATTATAAATGTTGCTTGTGCACTACACAATAATTGCATCTTCTTCAAAGTAGAAGATTTGACGATAGAGTTTGATAATGAAAGCCGTCAATAGGAAGAGGAACAAACCAATGACCCTGAATTTACCTCAACAGCAAATCGTATTCGTGACAACATACTTTCTTCTTTTAAAAGTGTGTAAAATTTTATTTCAATATTTCGTGTTTTTCTTTAAATTCAGAATTTACCTATGTTAATTTAAGAATAAAATTCAGTGCATATCACATTTTGTTACATAAAAATACAGTTAATTTTCAGGTTGCTTAAATTTATTTAAAAAAAAATCAGTCTTTATAGTTGGGATCTAATTTTAGCATATCAAAAAACATCATTAGAGCGCAAAAACTGGAAATATCGTGTGTTTTACAACTATTAAATACAAGTTTTACTTACATTTTTAGAAAATTCAAAAAACAAAAATCACGCAAATAATAACATTTTCGCAGCAAAATAAAAACACAAAAAGTTCTCCGCCAACAAAATTGCAACTTAGCAGAACGGAGCTACGATCGAAATGCATGATAGGCAGAATTGCAAATTTCGAAGTTGAACTGAACGGGTACAGAACGCATGATACTAAAGCTGCCACAATTTCAATGCATGATAGGGGTGATTATTTCTTTGGCACATTTGTCTTACGAAAGCAAATGCGAGCCACACACATTTGTACATACATTCATAATAACAAGTGCCGCACGCATCTCCGTTGCCACGCACAAACAATGGCTTGCTGTTGGTAGAAAATCCGAGCTGTGCCGAAAGAAACTAATGTGTTGAACACAATGCTCGCGACAGACTGCAAACGACATCTGTCAAATATTAAAATACACACGTTCTTATGGACGGACCTATTTTGACAGCTGCACCACTACACGATTGCTATATTTGCCAACGACAGAAGAGTTGACAGTAGAATGGAAGATAAACAGATGAAGTAGAGTGGTGATGCCACTAATATGTAAAATGTAAAATTATTCACAGCTCTAACAAACTTGACGTTATTTTACAAACAAAAGCATAAAATAGCTGTAACGGAGCAATTATAATAACAATTGATAATATGAAACAAATAAATTTACCTATTTACTTATTTTTTGCTTGAAAAATTTCACTTTGAACAAAATATTAAAGTTTCATTTAAGTGCAAGGTATCAGTATGGCCACAACCAAATTGTGTACATGCAAAATGGACAACTGCGTTGTTTTGTGTACATGCCGGCCATTGTTATGTTGCCGCCTTCTCACAAAAGTTCATGTAGTAGGATTCACAACGCCATTTTCACTTCACTGTCGTGCTGCTGCAGTCTGTCGCGAGCATTGTGCTCAACACATAACAAACGATCGAATATTGTTACCGTTTCCCTTGCTTCTCGAACAGCTTCACCTTCAAGCTAGCGTATATACAGTTTGTCAAAGTAATTCTTTGCAAAATGGAAAGCGTCTTTGAAAGAAATTTTCAATTTTTTTTTCTTAAAAAAAATTTATTTATTTTAGTTTTTTCTTTTAAATTATAATAAAAGTGATTATAAGCTACAATTATAATTAAAAATAAAACATATTTCAGCATAAAACATAACAAGAACAAAAACAAAAAGTGTGCAAATATTAGGCTGTCAATTAATTCTTTGCAAAACTTTGGTATAACAYTTATGGTTCTAATGTTTGGTGTGGCGTCCCTTGGCATCCAAGACTGCATTCGGGCGTCGAGGCATGGAATGTATAAGACCATTTATGTCGTAATACTCCGGAATTTTCTTCCATTCCTCTTTAATTACTTTTATTAAGGCGTTTTTATTTGTTGGTCCCCGTTTAGCCACCTTCTTCTTTAATAAAGACCACAAGTCCGTCATGATAGTACAACATTATTTTAGTTTCATCACAAAAAAAAACGTCGTTCCAGTATTCCGCCGGCTTGTTTACATTGGCAATAGAAAAGTTTAGCCAGAGAATGTATAAACATAGTGAAAGTGCAGGTTCGATGTCGAACATTTTATAATATAGACATTTTATTGTGTTCTGTGTCTCACATAACCACGAATATGAAGAGACATAGATATATGTATTCATGCCCATGATGATACTCCCAAACAGAGAATATTGAAGGAAAATAATATCGTTGATATTCCATAGGAAATATGTTCCATTATGTATGGAAATATGTATGTAGAACTTTTATTTATTATTTTTCAAATTATTTTATCTTAATTTAATCTTGTTTTATAATAATACCCAACGATTACCCTCCTCCCGCTCAACCGACGAGAGGGGCTCAATCCGCGAACGAGCGGAAATATCCGAGTCATAAAAGGCAAGAGAGTTTTAAGCGTTGCGATCTTAAGCTGCTCAGGTACAGAAACAAAAATTTCAACAGCCAAAATTAAGAATTAAAATTAAAGTTTGTTAAGACTAGATAAAATAGTTTTTTTAATGGTAAAGAGTGAGTCTGTTAGATCAAATGTGCTGGAATGGGAATTCAAATTATGACATATGCGGTGGAATGATTCGTTTAGCTCAAAATTTGTTCTAGAAAATTTTAAAAGTAAGGGGTCTAAACTGCCTGGTAAAGCGAGGGGGAAGGTTAAAATTAATATCAGATAAAAGAGATGGGCTACAGACTGACCCATTCATGACTTTTAGAAGAAATATTATACCAAGCACCTCCCTACGACTAGCGAGTGTCGGGAGATTTATAAGTTTTAAACGATTAGTGTAAGGGTAAGATTTAAACTGGGATTCCAATGCAAATGATTTAAGGCAAAAAGTAAAAATTGTTTTTGAACGGACTCTAACTTATCCGAATGGACTTGGTAATTAAAATTTTTGAAAACTTAACAACAGATGATATGTCATTAATAAATAACAGTTACAGAATTGGGCCAATATGGCTACCTTGGGGAACGCCTAAAGGAACATTGATTATATCAGAAAAACTTTCGTTAAATATGGCTTGTTGAATTCTATTACTAAGATAAGATGCAACCCATTTTAGAAGTATTGGTTGAAAACCAAGAAGATCAAGTTTATTCAAGAGAATTCAATGGGATACTTTATCAAAAGCTTTACTAAAATCTGTGTATATATATTGATACATATGATACAAATTCAAGCAAATTAGTTATTGTAGATTTCCCTTTACGAAAACCGTGCTGAGAACAAGAAATTAGTGGAGAGATCCGGAAGGCTATGTCGTCTGTTATAATTACTTCAAAAAGTTTAGGTATTGCAGACAACTTTGCTATTCCCCTATAGTTYTSAATAGATGACCTAAATCCACTCTTATGTAAAGGAATTATAAATGACTTTTTCCATATGGATGGAAATAAGCCTGCATAAGAGATGAATTAAATAGTTTTGTTAGGGTTTGGTATATATATTTGGCACATTTCTTAAGAAAGCATGAGGGAATCATATCTAGGCCATAATTGTATGATTGTTTTAACATATTTAACTGGTATAAGACGTCTGCTTCGGAAATAGTAGGTGCGTTAATGACAGAAAGCGAACATAACTTGTGCTGATGCGGAAAATTTTTGGAGATTTTGGAGAGTAATTGGACTTGAAGAATTCAGCAAAGATATTGGAAATGGTGTGATTGTAACTAGATATACTAGACTTATATTTCATAGCAGACGGAAAATTAGAAATCCTGCGTTTGGAGTTGACGAAACCATAGAACAATTTTGGGTTACGTATAATATTATTTTTTACTTTATTTATATAATTATTGTAACATATTTTGTTAAGTTCAGCAAATTGTCGACGCAATTTAGAATATTTTGAATAGTCAGCAGAGTTTAAAAGCGCGAGATTTTCTATTTTATAATTTACATAATTCTTTTGAAAACCATAAATAAGAACTAATTTTTTGAGTAACAACGCACTTCGGAACATATTTTTCAAATAAGTTTAAAATAGTTTAATTAAAGTGGAAGCACTAAATTCAATATTGCCACTGTAATCTGGCCAAGTTACTCTAGAAAGTTCGTAATTAATCTTTTTAAAATTAGCTTTCGCAAAGTTGAACCGAAAACAAATGTCTTGTGTATTATTATGAGCAACGTTAGTTATGATCTCGATGTTGATTTTCAAAGCAGGATGAAACGGGTCCTCTGGCCGAACCAAAGGATCACATCGGCCAACGGAGAACATTGAAGCGTTATCAACATAAACTAGATCTAAGAACTTATCTAATTCGTTTGAAATTAAGTTAATTTGGATAAGACCTAACCCCGACATTTCATCTAAGAACTCGTTAAAACATAAGCGAGTACTAATAGGAATGGTGTGATTATCAATAGATTTCCATGATACGCACGGTAAATTGAAATCCCCCAAACCAATCATGGAAGCATGCTCCATATAAACAGATATATCAGAGTGAGGCGGTATATAAGATAAAGTTAAGTAGATATGGCCACTATTAGCGCAAATACGAATGCATTTAAATTCTATGAAGTCTGCATGCGGAACATCGACTTTTTCAGATGTAATTGAATTCGCGCAGAAAGTCCCCAGATGGTCAGAATGAGTTGTCAAGTATTAATTGAAAACTGTCAGCGGATACGTCGATCTTAAACGACGAAATATCCCGGTTATATTTGAAATTAAATTTACGGAAGTCTGTATCTGCCGTTTTTAATTTCGATGAGATGTAACTGTTTATATCATCGACTGAGGTATCCGCAGCAAATCTCGAGACAAAAATTGCCTTTTTCCTCGGTATAAGAACTAAGGTTTTATTAGCTGACTTGTAGGTATTTGGAAGCGGATCTTGAGATGTTTTTCGCTTACCCTGTTCAGTAGCAGTTTTCTCAGTGTCCTGAGCAGACGAAACCTTCTCTCCTTGAGGACAAGGGGATGAGAGATTAATGAGGTCAATAGTGGGTGGAGGCATTCTTTCTAAGGAAGATACTGTGGTATCTTCATCAGACGGACGTTTACGTTTAGATGAGGTTTTTGGATTCTCTTCCTGAGTATTTAGGCATTGAAACGATTGAAACAGCGTTTCATAATGCCTAAATATTTCAGTAAGGGTTTCAAGATGACGACCAATCTTCTTGAAACCATTGCGCGCCTGCTTAAAAACTTTAAATAATTCAATTTTAGTTGGCCTGCATTTTAAGCAAGACCAGCGCAATCCCTTACTGTCAAGAATAGAATCCAAGATCCTACCTGCCAGTCCAGCGCATTTAAGATGGGCAAGCCCATCACAAAGCCAGCAAGAAACAAAGCGTTCCGACTCGCCTTTCACAGAGCAGTTCGGAAAGTTATAAATCATAATGAACAAAAACAATATTAAACAAAAATATAAAGATGTTAAATAATAAAAGTAAAAAGAGCAAAAAATAATAATAATATATTTRTAACAAATGAATGCAATAAAAATAGTTAGTTATCAAAGATAACAACCAATGTAGCGAGCAGTTTGAGATGCACTGTAACACACGAAAAGTTAGAAACTCGCGAACAGCTGTGGAAGAAGTTGGAAACGAATAAAAACAAGAGAGAAATTTAAGTAAGCAATGTAAATTAATACTAACAATTGCACTATTTAAAATGTAGCACAAAAACAAATTGAAAATGACTCGGSACAATAAATTTAAATTAAAAGTAAATTCTTATCGTAAAAGATCAATTAATCCACATATTTTCACAATAAAGTCTTGAATATAAATTAAATAAATTCGACAGAGCACAAAATTCACAGCTGAGTACGAGAAGGATTGCCAAATCAATTTATAATAAGTCATTTTAAATAAATAAAAGACTTACACAATACCGTTATGATATTTTCATGATTCATGTTAGCTTTCAACTAGGGAATTCCTTTCATACGCAATGTACGAATCTAAGAAATTTCGTTTTGCCGTCGGCATTTCTATTTCTCAAACTTCAATTTTTGCTTTCAACCAAGGAATAATTTTTTAGATGAGGCCCCAACCCAGTTATTTCAACCGGTGCGCCTGTATAAAAGTGGCTAATTTCCTAAAAAGGAAGTTGCTAGATATAATTGTGCAAGGACCTGCAATCTTCAGTTACCACTGAAAAAAAAAAATATATATATATGTGAAAGACATTTTCACAATAAAGATGTATCGTCAAAGCGTATTTTAAATGGAACTCTTTCTGTGCTACATTTAAAATTTGAAGCTGACGAAACTAGTCAGCAATCGCCGTAGTGGGTTTTGCCGCCGGCTGTACAAACATATAATGTTTTAAAAACCGAGTATACACCACCTAATGATATGTCATTTGAAGAGATTGGAAATCCAAATGACATATCATTTAAAAAAATCGACTAATATTCCCGCCCTCATGCAATACAAATGAAGTGCGAATATAGTGAGAATATCACTGTTTACGACGACGAGAAAAATGCTCGAGTAGCTAGGGGGCTTCAAAGCAATTCTTTGAGGCAAATAAAAAACTTAAAGATCTAAAAAGGAAAGTTTTCCTGTTGACAAAAAAATGTCACGCTCTGACAAAAAAAAAAGGTCATAATAACAGGTGATGCAAATGAACATGCGATAACATTCGCAAAGATGATTTTAAATAAAAAACTCCTACGATGAAAAGGAGAAAGCAATGGCTTTAAACATCAATTATATGTCAACTAAGACCTATAATTTTATGCGCGACAATTTGGGGTTTGCATTGCCCCATAAAAAACCCTTTTGCGTCCGATCCCCGGTATCGACGAGAAAGTCTTGAGCAATTTAAAAATAATTGCTTGGAAAAAATTTCAGTGTCAAGAGCGACACAAGTATTTAGCAATTCGGTCGCCGCGGCAATTGAGATGGCCATGAAAGAAAATTTGTTGGGCTCCGATGAGCATTTAAAAAAATGCGCCAAAGCAACCCAACTGCTGGTGAAACGGATGAATGATCTGTTCGACGAATTGGATTGTAAGACGCTTTACAATCCAAATCTGCGAAGACGGCCAATACAAAGGATTGTATTGATAAAACCAATAGATTAAAAGATCACATCCAGTACGTTAAAAACATAAAAAAGCCTATGAACCAAATACTGTGCCTCGATTCATTTGTATTAACCATAAATGAAATGATCGCATTGAGCGGCGAAATATTCAATGAATATTCGAATTTATCATTTATACTCTCAGGAAGGATGAACCAAGATGCCTTGGAAAACTTTTTTTTTATAAAATAAGAGCGAATTTAGGATGTAATAATCATCCATCCGCACATGAGATGCAATTTATTGTTGCTTGGCTTTTGTCCACGCACATATTACGACGCAACTTCTCGCAAACTGGCAGCAATTGCGAAGAAGACAATAATATAAACCCTGACTGGAATATTGGAAAAGAAGACGAACTGAAAGAAAATTTAATACTGTCTGAGCAACTTGCCGTGGAACAAATATCTATTCCAGATGAGCCATTTGCTGAGACTGAAAAAGCAGCCGAGATACAGATTCGTCGCTATTACGCGGGTTAGGCCATATACCAGAAGGTTTTCGTAGACTAAAGTGCGAAAAATATGCGTATGTAATGATCTCTCGAAGCCTCATCGGAAGCCCATATAAGGTCTAAAAATTATAAAAGCGCAGATGACCTAAGGCTGGTTAATCCCGATGATAGAGTTTTCGAAATAAGCCGCCTTCAAATAAGCTGTTATAAAGAGCTCTTTTTAAAATATTCATGCAGAGTAAGTATAAAATCAATGATTTTAGCCCAGATTATTGCAGTTACCAAAGAGAAATACCCAGAGTGGTATAGCGAGGCTGGAGATTGCCTGGAATATAGGCATCAATTTTTAGACTTCCTCATCAAAGTTTTACTGTTTAAAAATGTGGAATGGCTGGTACACCAACAGGAAGAGCTTTTTAAAAATGAAGTTAGGGCGAGATATTATAATAAAAGAGAAAAATTAAAGAAACTGTTAACATAAGTAGATTGTAGGCCATATTCAATTTTCCTAGCAACTTCCGTGTTATAAAAGGTAAAAGAACTATATGAAATAAAAGTACATTAGTTAAATAACTAAAACACGTTTCTCTCGTTCTTATTTCTCTCATTTCAGATTCTTCAAAAACTAATAATGTTCTTTTTATTTCTTTCAGGATAGAATTAAGTTGTAAATAGTTTGAAGTAGTAGTTTTAGTTTTAGAATTAGTTATTGTTAGTTAGTGTTAGTATTTATTAATTTAGTAAGTAGTACATGTGAGCCAAGCTTTGTAAAAAGGTGGCGAAAAAAATCTAATCTTTATTGATTGGGTTGTGTGCGAATTTGTGGTTGTAGGTAGACAAATTCTGAAAATCTTGTTTTTTTTTTTAAATTATGTCCTATTAATAAGCTTATATATGTATATTTCTAATAAAATGAATTTTCTTTTTAT
>NW_017537313.1:36519-38260 GCF_001853355.1 Bactrocera latifrons
CAGGCGTCCGTTCAAATGCGAAGCTTGAGCGGTTGAATGGTTGAGCGGTTATCCCGGTTGAGCCCCCATGTAAAAAGTTATTATTATGTTTATTAAAATTGTAGTTTATAATTAATTGAACAATGAATGTGTGAATTGAAAAATATATGATCGGCCGGCTGCGTTTGCCAACTTATACGCTAATCGTCTTTTGTCAACTGTATTCTTACAACCGTCATCGCCAACTGCCTTTTCCAACTATCGCTACTCCTTGAGATGTGAAGTTGGTTGCTGCTTGCCAGCATCACACAAGGTGTTGCCAACATTACATACATACATGCATTTGATGTTTTCACAGGCGTATGAATATGTGTAAGTATTTACATATGTATGTATCAGGCTTCTAAAGCTCCAGTGCCATAGAATTGGTACGAATGTGAAGGTCATTAATTTTTTTTAAGAAATGAAAGGAATGACGTGTTTATATGAGCACATTTCAGTTCAGTTGGCACATCTTCTTTTTGTAATATTCGAAATGAATATAACTTTTTTGAAATAATTTAAAAATTAAAAAATAAACTTTGATTTTTCACGAGTTTGTAAAAAAAATTAACATTTCTACCAATTTTCTGAAAAAAATGGTTCATATGATACAAGATAATCACGTATATGTGACTCAGAGAATACTTCTTTGTGTGACTTTGTATATTTTTCTTCAAAAATTTCTCTTTATTCATTCTCGCACGAATTTAGTCGTTTGCTAAATAKCAGCGAGAATGGTGAATTCCGTATTACAATCCTATAAGGTCTGTTAGCCGACCAATCGAACATAATACAGAATTCAATTTGCACCTTCTTTATGTTTATACATTCTTTGGTTGAGCTCTCTTGCCAGCTCTCCAACTCTTATCATATCCACACTGTCACTTGTTTAATATTAGTTTGTCAAAAAAGTCTTGCGGTATTTTCGCTAGTTGGCGCTGAGAGCGCATAGTTCTAGTTTAATTCGTCTACACCTTTTTGGAAAGCTGATTTCACGCGCTAACACGTGTTTGATATATTCTCGTTCTTTTAAGTAATTTGTGAGTTATAGCGTCACAAACATGAAGCAAAATAAAGAGCATATTTTACAGTAACACTACGATAAAGGCAAAAATGTATCTCAAGCCGCCAATAAAATTTGTGCAGTTTATGGACCCGATACAGTTTCCATTTCCACCGCACAACGGTGGTTTCAACGTTTTCGTTCTGGTGTAGAGGTGGTCGAAGATGCACCACGCTCCGGAAGGCCTGTCGTCGAAAATTGCGATAAAATCGCTGAATTGATCGAAAGAGGCATCGGTCAAGAGTTGGGTATGAGTCATCAAAAAAAATTTATGAACATTTGAAAATTCAATAAAACTACCGCAAAAATACCGCAGGACTTTTTTGGCAACCTAATATTTTCGTCAGCTGAAGAGGCCAAAGGTCCAGAACAAGGCATATCTTAAAAGGTAGGCAGGTGTTTATGATAAAACTAAATCAACATTCGAAATGATTCCGCAAACGAAATTCGGTTAGAAATACAAAATGTGAGACATATTCTTTGTTCGATATTTTTATACATTGTAAAAATCGGAACGCACTACTGAGGTGTACCGACTTAGCAGCTGTTCTAAACAAAGTGGTTGACAGATCGCGCTCATATTTGGCATAGTAATTAAGGACGTTCCAACTTAGCCAAAAAACATTTTTTTGAAATATCATTTATCCGGGGAATTTC
>NW_017537313.1:38515-61967 GCF_001853355.1 Bactrocera latifrons
GTTTATGACAATTGCAATTCTTTTTGTGATAGATTCGTTTAAAGCGCTGAAATATTCGGCGATTACTGCTTTGAGTCACCCTTCTATTGTTGTTTCAGTGCAAGAATCGTTTTGGATTTATTTTTGCGCACTTTAGAGTTTATTAGGTCCTTACGTTCTCTATTGGATACAAATTCGGACGCTTAATTCCAATTCAATGAAGTAATATCCCAATCAAAATTTAATATCAAATATCGAAATGAACGAATTAACTGAAAAAAATGATGGTAGTGAAAAATCTTCATTGCCAAACTTACCGAGCGAGTGCGATGATGACAGAAGATGCAGAATTATTCTATAATATTTTGAGAAAAACGTGGGGTGCTTTGTGACATATTTTTGAAATGTCGAACATTCCACTCTTTTCTCATAATAATGSCGGAATTTTTCCTTCATTATTATTGTTAGTTTATACAAAAAAATATTTTCCACTTTTTAGTTTGATATGCTTTGAAAGCGTGTTTTTTAGTTCTTTAAAACTATATTTATTTACAACAGCATTGGTTTTTAGTTTATTGGCAAATAAGCACATATTCACATCCTTTTGAGATAACTTTAATTACTTCATTATTTGCAGTTATTATATTTTTATTTTCCATCGGCACTTCATTTACAATCGTTTCACGATTTTTTATCAGATGTGAAGTAGCACCCGAATCAGCAAACCATTCAGCTTTACTACGAATGTCGTGAGAAAGTAAGAATGCGAAAATAATATTTTTGTTTTTTGTAATGCTGTAATTTTGCTTAGTCTTATTAGGAGAATCAGGAGCAAAATGGTCAATTTTCTGACAAGAATGACATCGAAATTTATTAGAATTCATTTTCGATTGCAGCAAACGACTTTTTCTACTATCGATATTCAACGAGTGGCCGAAATTCGCCCTATAGACCTGTTAACACCAAGACCAGCGTTTTTGACTTTAAGTGATGTCATGACAACAGCATTCACATATTCTTGCACTGATACATAGTCACCAAGCTAACTGCACTGATTGCTTTAAAATTTTTATTTTCCGCGTAAGATCCGTGTCCTCGTTTGCAGAGAATAATAGGGAAAAGTTATTAATTTCAAACATGAAGTTTTTTTCAGCTAATGCACGCTCATCACAAGATATGATTTCGCATGGCGTTTCCAAATATCAAAGTTTTGACACCCTTTAAATTATTCCAACGGGAAAGCTACCGCGTTTATCGCCATTTTTTCAAGCAAAAAATCCGAGATTATTTGGTTGAAACTAATCAAACCGCGTTTAAGGTAGTACTCTGGTAACTTATGCCTATTTTCATGACTTCTTTGGAGGGTGGTTTTTTATAGGAAAATAAAAATTAACWAACTATCTTTAATATTTAGAGTGTTCTTATTTACATATTGAAAATATAAAAAAACAATGTATTTGAAAAAATTTAATACTTTATTACCATTATTAAAAAATGCACACGGGTGGCCCGGGTGATTTTGGCTCTTGATGCTATCTCAAATCCAATATTCTTGTTAAATTTCAAGGGTAAATAGCAAAATGGCAGACTTTGAAAAAAAGTCCTTTTATTTTAGCAAAGAAAGGGTTGTAAAATAAAAAGTTAGGGGTGCAAGAATTCTCGTTAGTTCCAAAGAAAACAATAAGTGTATAGAAAAATCTGTTAAAATTTGAAAGCAATCGGTTCAGCAGAAAAAAAGTTAGAACCTGGGCCGACCATAAAAACAATGTTTTGAGAAAAACGCGTTTAAAGTTCAACAACTCCGAGAGAGACGACTCCGAGRAGCTCTAGGAAACTCGCTATAACTCCTGAAATATTAACAGATACAAAARCGTTTAGTTCATACGATTCCGAAATATTTTCTATAACATTCTGTGTCATAGGCCCATAACCTGTTACGAGTTGTGATATATTTTTACACAGTGGAATAAAACAATCTGCTTAGCGTGAAATACAAACCGGAAGAGAGAGGACATATTTATTCATTAATTCAGCATACTTCAACAGTTTCTAACTGCCATACATTTATAAAATCTAAGACAAATAATAAAAATTATAATAAATATACTATTTTAGTAATAATTTTTTAAAATATCTTTATAACAGCATTTAATTTAGTTTAATTGAAATAATCAATTCTACATATGTTTGGTTTAATATCATTTGCGTAGCTACACGCATTATTGTACCAAAACATAAATCATATAACCTACTTCTTATTTTATGTTTGTTTAATTTGCTACCGGAGCTTTCTTGACATAAATAGTTTTCTTCCCATTCCACATTAAATTGATTAATTTTTCTTTTTAACTTTTGGACACTGTTTTCACTCGCTGATAACATTTCAACTTCAGTTTATGAACAACTGTTAAAATGAATTTGCATTGCGGAGTGYTATTTACTGAGTCGTTATGCCTGACTTGCGGAACTTAGATGGTGCCGTTATTGATGATAGATTGATGATAGCGGAATCACCTCTTTACGTGGATAGCGCAATAACTGGGACACAGTCTTCAATACTAAGTAGTATGTCAAATATACATACGACACAAATTAATTTTTCACCTATTATTTCCACAAATGTTGCTGCGACTACGACGATCACACCTGCTCCATATTCATCGAATGGTTTATATCAAATTTCGTCACATTCTTCGCTGCCGTTTGGGTCCGGACTCGTGGACATGGCTGTGAGTCAACAACCTATGCCTAATGAACATAACTACGTGGGGCTTTATAACAAACTGCCTTCAGTTGTTGGTGGACCGTAAATGAACTCAACATTTGCTCATTTATCCGCATGCGTGTTTGATTAGAGCCAGCACGTACTAAAGAGCTCAGTTTATACGTCCACTTATGGAGGAAACGTATTTCAAAACGCGCAACTACCTCGCGTCTCATCTTTGGTTAATAGAGATGGGTGCAGTGCTGCCGCACAATATAAACCCTTCTCTCCTGCACGCAACTATTTCGGGCAACCACATGAAGGTTTTACGCCCATCAACGATAGTACATAGAGGCAGGTTCAAAATAGTTCTGACGTGAGCTTAAACCCATCACATATAGCGTCTAGACAGGCGATAAGCAAAGATTTGTCCCCTTTCTTCGGAAGGCCAGAAGAATGGCCATTGTTTGTAACAAACTACAWATGAACAGTCAACAGAACGCTGCGGGTTTTCTGTACAAGAAAACTTAATACGATTACAAAAATCACTGCGCGGTGCCACCGAAACTYTTCATATGTTTTTCGGGAGGCCAGACGTTATACATAAYGCCCTACAACGGAAATTGAGACAGATGCCAGCATGACCATCTCAAGGGTAGATGTCGTGGCCTTTAACGAATGGTTATTTGCGCTGGCATCATGTTCAAGCCAGGTAACGGCACTTAATGAAACCAACGGTAACGCTGGGGGAAAAGGGTTTTAGGAAGGAGCAATAGGCAAAGAATTTCCGTGCACGACGAAATATCAAAGGAGCTTAGCCCAACGAAAACGCGGAAAGAGGAAACTGAACATTCCATAGCTTGTTCTCTGTGCGAAAAGAGCACAATCTTGCCGATTGTCCAAACATCCTAGCAAAGAGCCGAAATGAACATTGACAGTTAATCAAGGASAAAAGGATATGCATTCGATGCTTTAAGTCCCACAAGGTTAGACGCTGCACCTCTAAGCAAGTTTGTGGAGTAAATAGATGTAGAATGGTACAAAACCCACTACTACAAAGCCAAAATGCTGCAGCTAAGACTAGTCGAGTAAATACAATCCTAATTCATCAACGTAAGTTTAGGAGAGCCATTTTTAGTTACATTCCGGTAAAGCCTATCTCCTAAAGCCACAGTGGAGATATTTTTGTTGATTGATGAGGGAGCATCATGCACATTAATGGACAGTAAATTGGCTGAGCAGCTAGGTCTCGACGGCCCTGGTGAAAACTTGTGCTTGAGTTGGACGGGCGACGTAACACAGCAGGAGGTAAACTCAAAGGTTTTAAGCTGTGAAATATCTGCAAGAGAGAGAAACTCTAGGCGATATCATATGCACAATATTCGAACAATCACTAACCTCGAGTTACCGCAACAAACTCTCAACGCAAACACTTTAAATGAGCACAAACCCCTGAAGTCATTGCCTATTCTACCATACACCGAMTGCAACGCGCGATTATTAATAGGCTGGACAACACGGCTTATGTTTGTGTATCTGTGGAGGTGAGTCAAACTGAAGGTGACAATCTAATAGCTACGCGTTGCAAACTAGGTTGGTCAGTATATGGTCAGGATCTGTCGGCTTATCAGCCAGACGAAACTCTGCTCCACGATTGCACCTGTACTAAATATGATCAGCTTGATAACTTAATGAAATACCTTGTTTTTATCAATTCGGTGAGTAACAATCCTGTTCTCAAACCGCTTAGATCAAGGGCAGACGAGTATGCATACCATATAATGGAGAAAACAGTATTGTATGATGCCAGTGTTAAGAAATGGGAAACGGGCTTCTTGTGGAAATATGAACACATTGACTTGCCTGACTCATATCGAATGGAATATAACCGTCTTCAATGTCTGGACAAGAAGATGGAAAAAAGCCCCGATCTGAAGCAGTATCTTGTTGGGAAGTTAAATGACTATCTAGAAAAGAATTACATAAGAAAACTAAATGTCGAGCAAATATCAAAAGGTTGCAAATCTTSGTTTAGTCCATGATTCACAATTGAGAACGTTAACAAAAATAAATTGAGAATCGTGTGGGATGCAGTAGCTAAGGTGAGTGGCACCAGTCTAAAGGACTCGATTTTCTAAGATCGTTGGTAGATGTCCTCTTGAGGTTTCGAGTGGCTAGCTGGGGAGATATTCGGGAAATGTTTCACCAAATTAGGGTGAGAGTGGAAGATCAGGTAGCACAGCAGGTTCCTGTGGCGAAACGGCGAAAGTGGCAGACGTCCCGAAGTATACGCCATGACCTTTGGCAAACTACATAAAAGATAAGAACTCTCTACGTTTCCAGAAGATACTACCATTCACTTCATCCATTGTGAAGGCGGGTTCGAGATGCGAAACTGGTTGTCGAATTCTAAAGGAGTTCTGCAAGCGCTCTCAAATAAACATAAACGAGGAAATAAATGTTATAGAGCCAGAATAATAACTTCAAAAGGTTCTTGGTATGTGGTGGTTACCAACAARTGACGAACTAACCTTTGTTCCCAGGTTCAAGCCGGATATTTTTAATGAATCCATTTGTCCAACGAAGCGACAAATGCTTCCAGTAATGATGACTATATTCGACCCTTTGGGTCTGTTGGGGTTTATTGTAATTTAAGCTAAGATGATATTACAAGAAGTGTGGCGATCGGGCGTAACTTGAGATGAACCTGTACATGATAAAGAACGTTAAGCATGGTGGCAATGGCAGCAAAAGTTACGCTGTATTGATAAAATCAMCTTTATATGTTTGTTGATGCTAGCGTATCAGCATATGCGGCTGTRGCYTTTCTACGTTCAAGYTCATTGCCGTCGCGTTSCCTCTAAGACACGAGTTGCTCCGTTGAAGCCACTTTCGGTGCCGAGACTTGAGCTGATGGCAGCCATAGCTAAGTTCATAGGAAAGTAACWCYATACAAATTATCCGGCGGATCTTCTGGTGCGATTCGACGGATGTACTATATTTTATTAGGTCTGACGCCAGAAAATTCATCCAATTTGTTGCTGTGCGGATTGGCGAAATTCTCGAGGATTCACAAATCAACGAGTGGCGCTGGGTGCCAATGAAGGATAATGCAGCTCTGGCCAACTTCCGAATTCAAAGAGCCACAAACCGTAACAGAAACTATACTATACGTAACAATTGATTCTTCAAGAGATATTGGTGATACGCAAACAGTTCCTACCAGGGCGAAAAATTGGGCGCTGTGCAGATGTGCGTTCTTCGTTTTCTCTGTTTGACTATGAAAAACATCGCGAGAAACCCAGTTACTAAGACAATTCTTTCCGATAGCACCTGTACAAGTGCCGAAATACTTCTCTTCCGCAAGTGCGAGTAAGAATGCTATGGTGCGGAGTTTATTCAAATAAGAAAAGGCGCGGTAAGTCGAAAAAGCTTAATCTACAATTTTTTTCCATTTGTAGACAAGCTCGGACTGCTACGCGTAAAGGGTCGGATCTAAGAAGCAAGAAGAGTGACAACAGATCTCAAACAACCGATTATACTTTCCCGTATTAATATTGTGACTCATCTGATCACAGATTTCTATCATCGAAAGTTCCATCAGCACCATAACGAGATAGTGGTAAATGAGATGCGACAGCGATTCTGTATTAATGGTCTACGAGCTTTGCTGCGGATGACATCAACAATGTCGTAATCGGAGAGCCACTCCGAATCTACCAGAAATGGGAAAGTTACCACTAGAGCGCCTCGCGTCATTTCCTAACCTCTTCGCTTATACATAAGTGGACTATTTCGGACCCTTCGACTTGACGATTGGCAGAAGACATGAGAAGCGTTGGGGAGTTGGTCTTACCTGCATGACCATACGTGCTGTACATATTGAATTTTGATCATCACTATCTACTGACTCATTCCTCCTTGTTCTGAAATTGTTTATATCACGTCGAGGAGTTCTACGTCGAATCTTTTCTGACAAGGGAACTAATTTCAGAGGCGCTAGTCGTATTCTGGCAGATGAAATCGAGAAAATATCATCTGGTACAATAATGCAAAAATACCCTGAAATTGAGTGGACTTTCATACCACCAGCATCACCACATATCGGCGGAGTGTCGGAGCGCATGGTACGATCTATAAAGTCAGTATTGATGGACATATTACCAAAAGAAGGTCTACGAGAGGAAGTACTGAGAGCAACTTTAACCGACGTTGAATACATTATTAACATGCGTAATCTTCCACTGGAATCAAACGATAGCAAAACATTAACGCCAAACCATTTCCTTGTGGGATATTGAAGTGGCACAAGAGAAAAGGGTGATTGCGATGTAATAAATCCGTCGCTGTTAAATAAGAGATTTCGCACATCTGGTGAGTTGGCTGATCGATTCTGGAAGCGACGGATTCGCGAGTACTTGCCAGGCCTAACAAGACGCGCAAAATGGTTCGAAAAAACACCAGAACTCATTGCTCCAAAAGACATCGTAATAATTGTTGATGTAAACATGAAAAGGAACAAAGAGAATACTTTTGGATGTCATAAAGGGCAGCGACAGACAAATAAAAAGCGCCACGTCGCAGCATGGAGATCACGGAGAGGGAATGTTAACGGGCAACAACCCTAATTTTATAAAATTTTTAAACCTAAAGAATGTACATTAAGGATTTATTATAAATTCTTAGCGAGTCCAGTAATGGTAAAATGCGGTCTATGTTCAGTTGCAATATCTTTCGTATGTGGGATTTGGGAAAGTTGTCCAGAAGGTCATATGTTTGTTCGGCAAAGTTTTCATAATTGGTTAAGTTTAGGTTGTGAATTAAGTGCTTGTATTGACGGTAGATAGTAACATCTCCCTCCGATATTGGTATGTATATTGAATTAGTATAATTTAAAATTTTCAACCGTGCTAATGCAGTAAACATCAGGATCAGAATTTTTTTTGCCGTTAATTAAAACGGTTGTGCCCAATTCCTTTTCTACTACTTTTTCTGTGTACAGTTTGCTTAATTTGTTTCCCAATCTTTTGTTAGATTTAAGAAAGATTTTTTCACCTTTCATCAAGGTATTTTGATGAAGCAGAATGAATCACGTCAATAGGTCGTTGCTCAGTTACTGAATGTATCGTTATATTGTATTTGTAGCCTGCGAGTAGAATAAGGTCATTCGTGTCATTAAGTCCCTGGCTTAGTTTAATACGACTAAAATCGTTCTACCTGTCCATTTGTTGTGCTATGATGTGGGGGTGTCGTAAATATGGAAATATTAAAATGATTTTTAAGCAGACTTTTTATCGTAACGGAATTCAGTGATTATTCGTTGTCACAAACAAGGCTTTTAGTATCTTTGAAAAAGTTCGTATTAAGGGTTCTTTGATGTCTATTATTGCAATAGATTAAATTGATTGAACTATTGAAAATTTCAAAAACTTTCTCTCACAAGTTAGATAATGTTTATTGTCTGCAGAAAAAATATCTTGTAATAATTTTCCTGCAGCTAATATTCTTAACTTTTTCTGTCACCTTGTTATAGTATTAATCATTATAAATTAATGTTTTATACCTTTTTATTCTAAACATTATGGTATGAGCACTCTACTTACAGCTCCATGTCCAAATAAGTACTGTCCCTGAAGTTCTCTTCATGCTTCACAAATCTCCTTGATGCCGGGTTGCAGTTTTTCTCTTTCCACTGGAATCGCTTTGAATTCGAATCATAGTTTCTGCTAGTTTGCATTGTTTTTCTTTTCACATGAATTTTTTTTGGAATTAAAAATTCACAAAAGTAGCTATTTATTTTTGATTTAAAATAAACGGTTTTTTTATTTTTTCAGTTTCAAAAAATAGCTTTTTTTTTATTTCAAATAAACGGTTTTGTTTTTATTTTTTCTCTCCATACAAATTTTATTTTAACTTCACGTAAATATATAATTTTTTTTGTTTAAAATGCGGATTTTAACCTCACGTAAATAGTTTTCTTCAAAATACGAATTTTATTTTAACTTCACGTAAATAGATTTTTTGTTTAAAATGGGTTTGAACCCACGGCTACAATGATTTATCCTTTATAAGGACTTTTTCGCGTGGCCCCGTGGCCGTTAGTAAATAAAACACGAGGTTTGGTTTAAATTATTTTTATTTCCCTATGTAGGGCAGTCGTTCTCGACGATCGAGTTGTAACAACTAACTTTTCGTGTTCTGCCGCATGATTCCATAATGCTGATTCGGCAATTAACACGGTTTGGGACTGTTGGTGCCGTTTGCTATTGGCAAGCGTTTCCGTTGTTATGTCTGCAACATTAGCCTCGCACCTTTGATGTTTTTGTTTGCGTTGCAATCACAGGCATAACTGCACTTGTTGTTATGGGCTACTGTGCTATGTTAACTTGTACAATTTCAGTATTGCCGCAACCATCCTGCCATGGATAAAATGATACGAAACTCTCGCATTGTCTCTCATTTTTTCTCAAACGCGTTCCCTGATTATTCGGAGATGGAGATGGAGATCAGGGAATTTCGAACAGGTGATATAAGAAAAGGCAGGATGCCGTAAATAAACCTCTAAAATTAACTGACAAAATCAGTGTGAATTGAAATTTCACTGAAGTGTGCGAATATATTTAGATAAAATAAATGTTTATGTAAATTAATTAATAATTTTGCGTTTTAACATTTATATATGCATTTTCAAAGTGCTTAATTTAGTATATAGTATAATTTATCGAAAATGCCAAAAATAAAGAAATGTGTGGTCGTAATATATATCTATGTAATTATTACTATAAGTCTTCCTCTTCGAATACTTTCAGAGTTGGAGTGTTTTCGTCCATCCGGACAACATGACCTAGCCAGAGTAGCCGCTGTCTTTTAATTCGCTGAACTATGACAACGATATTCGCCGTGGCCAACGCGGAAAGGACCATAAATCTTTCGCAGAACTTTTCTCTCGAAAACTCGCAACGTCGACTCAGCCGTTGTTGACATCGTCCAAGCCTCTGCATCATATAGCAGGACGGGAATTATGAATGACTTATAGGGTTTGGTTTTTGTTTGTCGAGAGAGGACTATGCTTCTCAATTGCCTACTCAGTCCGAAGTAGCACCTGTTGGTAAGAGTTATCCCCTGTTGGATTTCTAGGCTGACATTTTTGGTGGTGTTTAAGCTGGTTCCAAGATAGACGAAATTATATTCAAAGCTAACAGTGACGTGAGTGCAAAGTCACGAGTGCGACGACTGTTTGTATGACGACAGGAGATAATATGGTAATGTGAAAATTGCAAAGTACCCAAAAGTTGATTATAAAATACCCAATACAATATCTTTCAGCAGTGGCTTCATTGGCAAATGTTATAAAGAATGTGAGTTTTGACAGCTTCCTYTCGAATCAAAGAGTTTCGTATCATCTTATCCATGATCCTGCGATGAATGTATGCGCTTCCTTCCGCATACTGATATTCACCTTATCTAGCCCTCGTTCGCACTTTGCTAACTTTGCGGGCTAAAAATTTGCCCATCGCTGTTGTATGCAAAACGATTTTTTGATGTTGCTACCGAAGTTTTTTTACACAAATCAAACAAAACTTCTTCAAAGCCAGGACTGCTAAACGGAAAAGGGTTATTTTGCAAAATTAATGCTAATCTAATTATTTTGATAAAAAATTAATTTAGGAACCAGAATTTTGGGCACGATTCCGATTACTTTGGCGGAGGGGCAAACAAACCGAATTTCCGTATAAATTGTGCGGATAGGGGAGCGGGTCCAGGGGAGGAATATCCAAAAGTAATATAAAAATAACTTATATTTTTAAAAATATTCACGATTAAAAGTTTAAATGTACTCTTCAAACATTGAAATAAGTTCAAATATAAATTTCATTTTGTAATATTTTACCTAAATTTATTAATTTAAAAATCACTTATCTCACTCGTCGCTGCAAAGGTTAGATTGTTTACATTTATGAGGAAAACGAGCGTTGCCACATCTTAAACACCAAATATGTAGGATTCTTAATGATTTCTCTTTGTTTGTTTTTTTGCGTGATTCTTTTTTCTATATAAATTACAATAAAAAATACTTTCCAACATTTTTTAAGTTATAATTGAGTTGTGAACACTTTTTCCATCTACATATGTATGTGTATGTGATTTATATTTAATAAACACAAATAACTAAAACTCTATGATAATATTATAAAATTTATATCATATCGAGATGACTGAAGTGCTCCTTTCTGTGTTGGCGGCCTTCGTCCGCGCTCTAAAAAAATAACCCTGGTCGAGCGAATACNTAATATTTTACCTAAATTTATTAATTTAAAAATCACTTATCTCACTCGTCGCTGCAAAGGTTAGATTGTTTACATTTATGAGGAAAACGAGCGTTGCCACATCTTAAACACCAAATATGTAGGATTCTTAATGATTTCTCTTTGTTTGTTTTTTTGCGTGATTCTTTTTTCTATATAAATTACAATAAAAAATACTTTCCAACATTTTTTAAGTTATAATTGAGTTGTGAACACTTTTTCCATCTACATATGTATGTGTATGTGATTTATATTTAATAAACACAAATAACTAAAACTCTATGATAATATTATAAAATTTATATCATATCGAGATGACTGAAGTGCTCCTTTCTGTGTTGGCGGCCTTCGTCCGCGCTCTAAAAAAATAACCCTGGTCGAGCGAATACGTAAAATTATTATATAATATTACTAATACTTGCATATTTTATTACTTATTTGCTTAATAAAATTAAAAAAGAAAATATCCATATACATGATCAGAGGAATTTTAGCGAATTGCCTGATCATCATACATGGCAGCGCTCCATTTCGTCGTAATTTTTGGTAAACAAATGAGGTTCAAACGAGTGTAAATGTAATTTTTAAAACCTGCTAAAAGTGTAAAATATGGATTTTACAAGTTTATAGTGTAATTTAATTAATTTGAAGTGAAAAATGTGAATAAAGTGTGTTTATTGTGATGAAATAGCTTATTGAAATGTAAGAATTTTGCGAAAATTTGCCTAAACTAAGCGTTTGCGGTACCTATAACCCTATGTATTTTTTAATCAGAAGCACTTCCTCTTTCCAACGTTACCTTCAGATCGCGGCGCCAAAGAAATCGGAATTGTGCCGAATTTTGTAGCAGGAGCGGTTGAAATTGTTCATAGTGGTTATGATTTTGATACATACATATGTAAATGCATGTGCTCTGTGTCGCCATTTCGAAAATATTGATAAATAATTGAAATCGTCGAATTGAGTCCGGTACACGTAAGCACAGTTTCAATTATGAAGGAGCTAATAATTAAACAAATAAAAATATTCAACCATTAAATGGTTGCCTTAAATAATGCTGGATATAAAAATAAATTTTATCCATGGTCTCTCAGTACCACATGAGTTGACACAAAAAATATAGACCGTATTCCCATCTTCAAATCGCTGCTAAATTCTGACAAAATTGAACCAGCAGATGGTTTCATGTACTGAAAAGCAACTAACTTACGACAATGTCAAACGAAAAAGTAAACTAACATTCTCAGCCAGCCATGCTTTGCTATGCATTTGATGAGATTGACAGGGAATCATCTACTATGAGTTGCTGTCCTGCAACCAAACTCTTCAGAAATTTCCTTTTTAACCCCAAAATCAGAATTAAAAAATTTATAAATTGTTCTTAATTAAAAAAGTATAGTATCAAATTTGGTTCTCTTTTACATCAAAAATTATTATGAAAACAGGTAAAAAAGGAAAAATTTGCTTATTTTTAACCGAAACACTACTATAATTAATTGAAATTAAACAAAGACTGTTAAAATTTTATTAGAAATAGAATTATTTTACAAAGATAACCAAAAAAGTAAAACACATATTTTTTTTATTTTTCAATAAAATGCATTCATATTTTATCCATTTACTTAATACATTTCTATCGTTCTTACATAACTCTTATTATCGTAATAAAAGATATACGAATGAATAATTGGGAGTAATTTATTTACATTTAAGTATTTAACAAAATATAATTTTCGTTGGTTCAATTATTTAAAGTTTTAGAAGAAGATGATGAATCCGAAGAATGATCAAAATCTATTTTAGCATATGAATCATTTTCTGCCTTTATTGTTGGAGAAGCAACATTTTCAATTTTTTGGAATTTCGCATTGTCTTTGGTACTGCATTGCGGCAAATCTAGCTTTGCGTAATATAATTCATAACTGGAGCAAGCAGTTGAAGATGTAGGCGTGGTAATATGCTGTGTTTTATTTTGGTTTATACAGTTCGGTAGAACATTTTCGCTTTCTCTATTATCTATAACGGACAATAATGTTGGAGCACCGTTGAATCGAGCGACTGATGAAAGTTTGCTGGCGTCGGACAATGGAGCTAATGGCAAGGAAGGCACGTTTAATGAAACAGAATATCTCTCATTTATTTCTGTTATTGGCAATATTCGCTCTTTGTTAGAAAAGTATTCGGCTTCTTTAGATCTGTTATTTTTGCCATATACGTTGTCTAGCACTGAACATTTCGTACTATATTCCTCATGGAATATGTGTTTTGTAGTTTTAAGTTTTTTCTCCGTATCAACCATAGAAATACTCTTTTCAGAGTCGGTTTCATTAATAGTTTTTGAAGTTGGTTGAACTGAAAGTTGGGAATATATGCACGAAAGATAAGTAATATCCTCAGAATTAGAAGTAGAAGTCCTATCAAGTTTTAATTCTTCCAAGTGATCATTTCGATTTTCTTCACAGAATACAATATCCAGATTTTTAGTAGGCATGCACAAATTATTTTTTTTATTATTTGCGAGTTTTTCCTCAAATGGATAGTTGCCGTGGGAGGAGATTTGAGCTTCCTTCCTTTTTACGCATGATAGAGATGTAATGTCACTTACTCTTGTTATATCAGCAAAGCATTCGTTTGAATGCGATAGGGAAGGCTTATTCATGGAACCTAATTCGTTGTTCAAAGGCTTCATTTCCAAGTATCCACTTTCTTCAGGATTTACTTTTTTAAGCGGAAATGTTTGTAACAACTCGCCAATGGGTTTTGAGGTCTGATAATTCTTTACTTCGTTTAAAGAAATATCAGAACCCTTTCCACTGACATGTACAGCTTTTCCATTTGTTTTATGGCTAGAACTTTTCGAAAAATCTATTTCCATTAGATCGCTCATACAATCCACAGATACTTGACTATTGTGGACTAATATAGGAGCACTCGTTGACTTTTTATCACAATTCGTGTTTAAATCCAATTTATACCCAGTATCTTCAGCACCAAAATTCAAACTATTGTTGCTAATACAACTCTGATTAAAGTGGGATCTCGGAAATAAAACAGCACGCTGTAAGTCACATTTGGGAATTTTTGCCCGAGATCCAACTGAAAATGCCCGGACTCGGATAATATTTTTGTCAAGTAAAATCTCGTTGGAATTTCCCGATCGTTTCATTTTGTTCTTGTCTATCTTACTTCCAATTGAATACGATCGTTTGGGACGTTCTTCACTGTGAAATAAACAAATTCATTATTACAGTATTTTGAAAATATTACAAAAAATATATACTATATTACTCCAAAAAAAGTTAAACAGAAGTGACATTTAAGTATCCCTATAAGTATAACTAAAACTGAAATTGTCTTTGCGTGTGGTTGCTAATATGACCAGCATTTCTCGAAAACGCTGATATTAAGAGGTTTCATGTGTTTGCGGGTTTCAAAAATTGTTTTTTTTTATTGCCCTATTAAATTTTACAACACATCTAGAATATTGTCAAAATTTTACATAATAATATAATTTCTATTTCCAAAAATTTCCGAATTTCTTATTAATAGTGTATATTGGTAACAATAAAAAATTCTAATAAAGAAAAAAATTGTTGAACAAAGACTGTTTTACCCGAGGAAACTCAAGTGTTTTTACCCGGGCTTTTAGATTTACATTTCGAAGAATTACGGTTGAAAGTATTTGGTAACATTAATAAAATTGTTGCAAGTATTTTTAAAATTAAATATTGAGAAATAGAAAACAATAAAATTCATTGAAAATTATTTCGTTCTGTTTTGTAAAATGAATGAATTGATTTCTATTATTGTAATGAAACTTATATATTCCTGCGCGTTAAATGTCTAAGTTTTCGAATTGATTTTTATTGGCATGTATAATGGGAAAGCATTTTATGAAATTTTACAAACTATTAACTTATAAGAATGCAGAGTTTGTGCTGATTCACATCCAAAACTATTGATGCGAGAGGCGGAGAGAAGATACGAAGGGCACCGAGTTACGTAGTCCGGCTCTTCTTTTAATTTTAAAATTCCTTCGTTGCATTTATGGTAGCTTGGTTTTAAATTCATATTTAAAATGTGTTAACGATATTCTGAATCACCAATTTAGTCTTATGGATATATATTTAAAAAACTTCAACGACGTTTGAATTTACCCACTTGGTGTGTATCTCCCCAAGTAACTGGACTAAACAAAGTGGTTTCAGCAATACCAATGAATGCTTTTGGAATATCGCTTTGTTCGCCTTTAGGAAGAAATTACAAGATAACAATACAAGCATTTATTTTGAATAGCCCTTAGGTAATTTATTTTCATACTCAATAGTATCAAAGCTGTGCCCTCGGGTTTTGGATTCACTTCATATATATCCAATTCCTTAAACCAAAAATTTCTAAAATAAAAAGAACTTACTCTCCTACAAATGATCAATGCTAGTTCAAAAGACCCGAGTTAAATGCCCAAAATGATAAATGAATTGTGGAATATTTGAAACTAAACTAAATCTAGATCCTTCTGATAAACTGATCCAATATTATTTATCTTACCATGTCGTCATAAAACTCACTTCACTTCAGGTAGAGATCCCACTACCACCTTCATGTCTAAACAGTCACTCACATCCTAAACGATTAACTGTTTGAAATGAAATGGCTTGTTAGTTTAGTAGCCGAAGTAAACTGCAACTCAACCACGGCCACCCAAAAAAAAACATTTGAGTGCGCATGGCTCCAGACAATTTACAATATATGAACTTTTGAACATTATAAAGGTCATTTTGTTAAAAAAAAAAACTCTCGACATGCAACTCCACTTAGTTCAATTGAAGTTGAAGCAAATTTCTTATAACTTTTTTTGGTACTACGAACTTCAACTATTTCCAGTCGAATTTTCATTGTTGCCAACATAAAAAAAAAGAGATTACGAACCTAAAACAGGAAAATTTCAATCCTAAAAATGAAGATTTGACAGATAATTAAACAGGCAAAAAATTTAAGTTATTGCTCAGGAAAAGGTGAATAATGATTAAAATGGACATCAGTTTTGATTTATATTACGATGACAAAAATGTTGGTTTTGGGCTGGCGCAGACTACGATATCTATGGTTGTTAAGAAGGTTTTATGTATTGGGAGTTTTTTTGCTTAGTGGATAAAATATTGGTGACTGAARAGGAGACAAATGTTTTAAAATGCTCGACAAATTTTCACCTTGCTATGTATTTTTTTCAAAATAACAGATTAAATAGTATAAATTATAAATAAATTATTTTTTACCTATTTTCCGTTAACTATTAATACTTGTCTTAATATTTTCTTTGAAAACACTTAAACCAAAATGCATTCGGGTTGAAGACCGTAATAAGGGCTAGAATTAAAAAGCAAATTATAATCAGAAGTAAAGTAAAAAATTTAAATATTGTCGTTAATTTGGAAAAATCATACACAACTGTTTTATGGTTAAGTATTGACATAAATAAATTTAGAACCATATCTATTAATTCGTTTGAACAAATATAATTTAAATCGTTCATTAATGTAGTTTTATAATCAATTTTTCTATTAATATAATAAATATGTTATCTGCTACTTATATCATTCAATCCAAAGTGAGTTAATAACATTACTAATTTCTTACAATGTTCAAAAATGGCTGTATGTAAAAGTTTGCAGTCAAATTAAACAAGTCCAAAAGTTTTAGTAACTTGTTTTCACTAACCGTATCTTTCATTGATTGAAGACAATGCTTTAACTCATCAAATGAATTTAATTTTTGACGATGAAGCACCATCAAGAACCAGTTTATCGATGGTATGGTAAAATTAATCGAGGCTACGACCTCCACTCCAAAACGAATTTCGAGAAGATCGTCCAACTTCCAAGTTACTTCCAAGCAAATAGTTGAATGTTTTTTTGAAATCGCATCACACTTTACCACGACCACGCTAGCTCTCACGACTGAAATACCTGTATTTTTGAGAACTCCACATAGTGCTAAGTTGGTACGAAATGACTTCATTAATTCCCTTTCATAAAAAATAAATTTACCATACCATCGATCAACCACCGTATTTACCAGATTTGGCTCTTTATTATTATTTTTTTTTCTTCCCCAAACTGAAATTGCTGCTGCGTGGAACCCGCTTTCAGTCGATCGAAGAGATAAAACAAAATTCGGTGAAGGAACTGAAGGTCATCCTAAAAAGGGCTTATGAAAAGTGTTTCGATGACTGGAAGAATTTTTGGCATAAATGCATAATTCAAGACAGAATTGCTTAGCTGTCAGAATTGCAAAAAAATTCTGATTTTCAATGGTGTYACAGAATCTGATTGGATTTTTGTCTTTTCGAACATATGCAAAACCAATTTCGAATCAACTGTTTACTAATATGACAAAACTTGCAAATGAATACATTTGAAAGCAATCCTATTAAAGTTTTTAATGAGTTCCGAATTAAAGAAAGATTTTAAGAAATAACAGTTATTGAATGAATAAAGACGCATTTGGGTGTTAAATTTCGTTTTTCATTTTTACGATTTTTCTTAATTGGCGGGCAGGATAAAAAAAAAACTGAACGTCATATGGAATTGGGGCAAAGTTTATTATCTTTGGCATTAAATTATCTTCTATTGAAACTAAAAAAACTAAGAAAGGTTAAGTTTGAACATATATAGTTGCCAAAAAAGTCTTCCGGTATTTTCGCTAGTTGGCGCTGGGAGGGCGTAGATCTAGTTTTACTCGTCGCAAAATCAGTTTTTTTTTCAAATTTTAAACTTTTTTATAATATTATCCTTTTTCTTTGAAATTTTTATTTTAATTTGAACATAGGTTATTAACAAATATGAATCTCTTTGAATTTTTTGTTTCGGATAGAAATCTCGACCTGCATCCTGCCCGCCGTCTGGCATATGCCCATGCGAGAAGCATATGACAATTGCTTCCCAAAGGCAAAATGTAAACGATTTCGTATCAAAGAAATTTGTGGATGATGTTTAAATATATAACTATAACCCCTAGAAATTTCGTCTTAATCAGTTACTTATTTCCCTCCCAAAAAAAACTTCAAAAAATCGATTTTTTAAGTCTGTAAAACAGGCTCAAATGCAACATAAACCTATGCAACGCAAATGAAATTTTTAAGTATGTTGCAGAGAAAACACGATCTATCAGAAACAATCAGGATGCAATGGAGACATCAGCGTCGTCGGCAACAAAACAAGCTCCACCTACTGCAGTTCGTAAATCCGATTATAAACTACCACTGTCAGAAGCATTAAAGAAAGGGACAAGAGTTCAGGAATTCCGAGGACACCGAACAAATTTCGTATTTAAATTCATTTATCAATGGAGTATATTTCGTCATATGCTGTTAAAAGTTCTGACGGAATATGAGTAAGACTCGACTTAGTGCAATGAGTTTTGGTCGACACTGTACATATCAATTACATCAAAGGAAGAGAAAAATTGTATAATCATATCATTAACAATAATTATAATATTACAATGATTGTTGTTGTCCATATAAACAAAGAAAACTCTAAAGTTAGAATAAAAATTCGGGATAATTGGATACTCCAAGCGTAGCCAAGACCTTCTCTACCTCTTCTTTCAAACGGAGTGGAGGTCTTCCTCTTCCTCTGCTTGCCCCGACGAGTACAGTGTCGAATACTTTCAGAGCTGGAGTGTTTTCGTTCATTCGGACAACATGACCTAGCCAGCGTAGCCTCTGTCTTTTAATTCGCGGAACTATGTCAATGTCGTCATATAGTATATCTCATACAGCTCCTTCCATCGAATGCGATATTCGCCGTGGCCAACGTGCAAAGGACCATAAATCTTTCGCAGAACTTTACTCTCGTAAACTTGCACCGTCGTCAGTTGTTGTCATCGTCCAAGCCGCTGTACCATATAGCAGGACGGGAGAATGACTTACAGAGTTTGGTTTTGTTCTTCGAGAGAGGACTTTACTTCTCACTTGCCTACTCAGTCCAAAGTAGCACCTTCGAAGTAATGACTGTCAGCAGTGACGTGGGAACGTAGTCGCAGTTATTTCGTCTTATCCTCGTTCAGTGCCAGAAATTTTATTTGCTACTAAAAGGATCCTTCTTCTTCTTCTTAATTGGCGTAGATACCGCTTACGCGATTATARCCGAGTTAACAATAGCGCGCCAGTCGTTTCTTCTTTTCGCTACGTGGCGCCAATTGGATATTGCAAGCGTAGCCAGGCCCTTCTTCACCTGGTCCTTCCAACGGAGTGGAGGTCTTCCTCTTCCTCTGCTCCCCCCGGTGGGTGCAGCGTCGAATACTTTCAGAGCTGGAGTGTTTTCCTCCATTCGGACAACATGATCTAGCCAGCGTAGCCGCTGTCTTCTAAYTCGCTGAACTATTTCAATGTCGTCATATATCACATACAGCTCATCGTTCCATCGAATACGATATTCGCCGTGGCCCACGCGCAAAGCACCATAAATCTTTCGCAGCACTTTTCTCTCGAAAACTCGCAATGTCGACTCATCAGTTTTTCACATCGTCCACTCCTCTGTACCATAAAGCAGGACGGGAATTATGAGAGACTTATAGAGTTTGGTTTTTGTTTTTCGAGAGAGGACTTTGCTCCTCAATTGCCTACTCAGTCCGAAGTAGCATCTGTTGGCAAGAGTTATCCTGCGTTGGATTTCCAGACTGACATTGTTGGTGGTGTTTACGCTGGTTCCAAGATGGACGAAATTATCTACGACTTCAAAGTTATGAGTGTCAACAGTGACGTGAGTGCGAAATTGCGAGTGCGACGGCTGTTTGTTTGTTTGATGACAGGAGATATTTCGTCTTGCCCTTTTTTGTGGATTGGGCATAGCACACTTAAATTTCAATCGTTGGGCATGCTTTCGTCCGACCACATTTCGCAAAGAAGTTGATGCATGCTCCTTATCAGTTCTTCACCGCCGTGTTAAAAGAGCTCGGCCGGAAATCCATCGGCCCCCGCTGCTTTGTTGTTCTTCAAAGGGGTAGTTGCTATTCGAACTTCTTCCTGCTCCATCGTCTTCGAGTGGGGAATCGGGTTCGCCTTCTTCTTTCGTTGTGCGTTCACTGTCATTCAGCAGGCTGGAGAAGTGTTCCCTCAATAATTTAAGTATGCTCTGGGTGTCGGTGACTAGATCACCTTTGGGGGTTCTACAAGAGATTATAGTATGGTCTTGAAACCTTCTGTTAGCCCCTTTCTTTTTCTGTCTGAAAATGCGTCTCGCTTCCCTCTTCAACTCTCGGTATCTATCCCATCCCGCACGTGTTGTGATCGTTCATACCGTTGCGAGGTAGGCAGCCTGTTTTCTCTCCGCTGCGACACGCCACTCCTCGTCGTACCAGCTGATCGTTTGCAATTTCCGAAAACCAATGGTTTCGGTTGCAGCTGTACGAAAGGAGTTTGAAATGCCGTCCTACAGTTCCCTTCTATCGAGTTGTTTACGAGTGCTCTCAGAGAGCAGGAGTGCAAGCCAAGTAGAAACCTTTCAAGACTTAGTATTAGTAAAAATATTTATTTAGAMCGGAACTAAAGCTGATCTTCGATAGCTTTTCTCAAAAAGGCGTTTTGCGGTGACCACTATAAACAGCTTTATCGTGACAAGTAGAGCAAAGACGCGCTTCATACCCAAAATATCCACCAAAAACATTCGTACGGAATTGCGAGAGATGTACAACTCTCTTGCCATCTCCCTAACACCTGCCTGATGATTTTCAAGTACTATATACTTTACTTTTTTTATTATTTTTATCAGTTGAAGAGGTTAATGGTTTAACAGAAAGAAACATGTTTTCTACGATCTTTCGGCCGTCTTTGCAGGCTTTATACCATTCTCGTTTATTTATTTATTTATTTATTTATAAAAGCTTATACAATGTTAATAACATATGTACAACCTAAAACATGCAGCGCTAGCTTCAGAGGCTATCGGCTGTCCGTTGAATAAATGTGTTGGTTTAAATTCTCCTTAATAGATCACATTCTTTAAGAAAACGATTGATGGTTTTTATATTTTCTTCCGTAGCGTTAGAAAGGAGGGAAATCGGGTCTGTGTAGAAGTGGAATCTCTCTTATCTTTCAGTGTTGGACAAAATTCTCATACAAGAGCGTAATTGATCACGGAGAGTATGAGTGTCTTGACAACCTTAATTAGAAAAGATGGGCTAATGAGCGAACGCTTGCATGCTAGGTACTTAACAGTATTTGAGTTTTTAGTAATTCTATTTCTAATATATTGACAATGTTGTTTGAATGCATATTTACTATCTAGAATTAATCCAAGAAACTTAAGTGTAGGAGAACATGAAATATTTACATTGTTGAATGAAATCGGTGGAAAATGGCAATTATGTTTTTTATAAATGTGGAGTAAACTGGATTTTAAGTACGATATTGATGCGCCTGCGGGAAGGGACCATAGGGATAGTTGAGAAAGGATTTTTTCAAAGGTAGAGGATATAGAACTAAGGTCAGAAGATTTTGAAAATAGAAGGAGATCATCAGCATAAAATTGATGCTGAATAATAGGGAAGGAATAAAGGATACAGCTGATTTCTTTCAAATGCTATGGTGAACAGAATCCATTATCCCTGAGGAGTGCCGTTCCAAAGGAAGAGTCCGTGCAGGTGTGCCAGAAATAAGAACTTTGATTTTACGTTTAAAGAGAAAGGATTTAACAAAACTAAATATACGGGGGCCAACCTTCCATTTGATTAATTGTCTTAAAACTACATGTATGCCAACGCGATCAAACGCTTTTGCAAAATCAAGGGAAAGATTGTTTGCAATATGTGTTTCGTTTAATAATACTAAAGAGTGCTTATTAGACGAGTATTCAGAGGAGAAATTATAATCAGAATTTGGCGAATTCTAAAGCTATATCCTGTAGATATAGTAGATTGCCTTGAGAGGAGTTGATATGTATGAAAAATGTAAGTTTTAATTGGTATTAATCTAGAATTATGAATCTATGGATACTTGGGTATGTGATTGTGGATGGCAGGAGGGTACAATTGAAGTTGTGGAACGGGTTATAGTGGTAGGAGAAGTAGTTGTGGAAAAGGGTGAGAAGGATGGAGAGGGAGAATTGTATAGGGAAGAGACGGAGGGAGAGGGAGTTTTGGGGCAATCATTATGGATTGAGTGTATGTTGGTAGGGCATGAAGAATTAATGTTTGAAGTTGTAGCTTTAATGTTGTCATTAGAATTATTAGTGTTTGAAGTTTTTTCGATGTTGATGTATTTTTTTGAGAAGTTATGCAGCGAGTATGTATATGTGCGCACAATATGAAAGAAATCAACCGTACACAACCACGAACAACGAACGACTGACCATTCTCGTTATTTAATACAATTCTTTGTTGGATATTTGTATCAATTTAGCAAAAAAAAAAAAATAATTGTTTGCTACGGGCTGCGAATGAAGGCGGATAGAGGGAAAGATAAAAATTCTTGAATATACTTCACACAAATCGAACGCAATTTGTTGTACAATTCGAAATGGATATTAATCCAATAACGGATTGAAGAGCATTGCATGAAGCAAAACTCTTGTATCTGAACGCGAACTATCGTAAAAATAAGAATTTAGTTTAGACAAATAACATCACAAATAAGAATATATTCGCTTATTTTTGCATAAATATATGTGTTCAAATATCTTTTTTATATATGTATGTCTATAGTTGCTAAATTAACTAATAATTTCTCCCCCTCGACAATATGCTTAAATATCTTTGAACATGTCCAATCATAGAATTTGCCGAGATAATAAATGTGTATGTATTTATATTTGAACAATATGTACCATATGTGCATCCATATTTGTTGATCAAAAATTATTTTTATTCAATAATTTGTTCTATAGTACATTTTTTATTTCATGTAAAACATATAATATAATTCAAAATTACATATACTAGTTCATATATGGTGCGTATTTCAAGCTCATACATTGAAAAACAATAGTCGTAAATTTTAAAATAATGTACTGTAGTGACTCAAACAAAAGGGTTCATATGTACAGTGTGTCAAAAATGCATTCTTAGAGTCCGAAGTTGTAATTGAGAACTATAATTCTACTGAATAAATAAATGCGAACCAGTGTCAGCCAGGAGTGAATGAATGATATCCCATCAGTTTTAGTTGATCCACGGCGAACCAGTCATCGCTAATCAATCTGTTTATTGTGATCATTTTAAATGTTGTTCTTAAAAAAATAAAAAATAAATTAATACTAATTTTTATAAAGATAATTTGAACGAAATATTACCATATTGTTCGGTCGTTGGAACGCACTAATGTCTAGTTATATAAATTATGGAATATGCTAACTTTCTACCGAAAATATGGGAGACTCTTTGAGATATATTATTTAAATTCGGACAGAATCATTTCTTGTATGTTATTTATACTTAATTTCAACCACCATTCACCGTCGAACTG
>NW_017537313.1:65072-72465 GCF_001853355.1 Bactrocera latifrons
TAATAATTGTATTATTATGTAAGCTTTTATAAAATAAAAAATAAAAAAAATAAAAATTTCAACCATCCCTCTGTCTTATATCGATAACGATTATATGCGAGTCTATCGTTCTCCTAGTTCCTATAACAAATTATTAATGTAAGAAATTCAAACCTCCCGTACCCCTTATATCATATACATACATATATCGCACAGTGTAAGTAAATTTTATGAAACTCAGAGAACATCCATACCTAATATAGTGATTTCATTTATTCATTCAATAGGTGCGACTTAAACAGAGCCATTTTGGAACAAGAGTTTCTCCAAATGATTCGACTTCGCAGGGGCCCTAAATATGGTTGTATGTAGCACTAGAATCCAGCATAAGAAAATTAATCAAGTTATTTGGCTGTATCCGGATAGAAAAGTTCGAAACCAGATAGATTATGTTACAATAGTTGGACGACATTGACGTGCGTACGCTCCGACACGCCTGTCTCTATACAACAAAGCACGCACGTCAACAAATACAGGGGAGGTACGACGTCGAGGAGCTACGACAAAGGGTTTTCTGCTCGACAAAAGAAGAATTGGCAAAAATTATAAAAGATGCCACGATGGATATTCAACATGTTTCAAAATTATTTTTTAAAATTTCATTTTATGTTTGTCAAAGATTTGAACAACGATGCCGAAAATGTAAGGCCAGAGTTGTTATTTACATTTTCAAGCTCTTTGGCCTTCTTTAGTAGCCTTTCGCGACCCAAAATAACACTTTCTTGGCTCTGTGGTAAAATTTCGCACTAGCACGCCAGACCACGATGACTTTGTGGCAATCGAAAATTAATAATAAGCAAAAACAATTAATTCACAGTTCGAATTCACAGTTGATCCCAAGCAATAACCGAAAATTTTGTAATATCAGAAGAAGAACACTATAACTTTTGCGAAAACATATAATTTTTATTCTGACACATTAAATTTGAAATATGTGTACTTATTGATAAAGTTGGATCTTCCAACAATTAATATATTAGGATATGCCGACATTCATATCTTGAAACGAAATGTAGACTATTTAATGTACATTTATGTAGGATTAGAATTCATTTCAAAGTTTATCTTAATTTATAAATAATGGGCAACCACTTATCCGAATGTCAAATAGTGGATGCCAATTGTGRATTAYGTAGAAGTTGYGGGCGGTAAGGYTTAGCGKCYATCATAGCGAACATTTGTATTCACTCCTAATTGTAACGCCGCCTGCGTAAGGCGCCTCGCTAAAGGCCAGTGTAAATTCAGAGAGTATTTTAATAAGCGTATTCAAAACAGTTTTAAAAAAATAAGTGGTTTCAGAAAAACTTTCACTTTATTGCTGAAAATCCTATTTTATTAAAAGAAACACTACAAATTGGGGGCTCGTCCGGGATCGCACAATAGCGATTACCGCAGAGGAAAACGCAAGTGAACGTGCTTTAAGCCTAAAACTGAACCATTGGACAAAAACAAAGGACATATTGGCGATTAAAGTGGCGAAACGTAATAGTGTGCGTTTTGTGGATTAGTGAAGACACTTTTATTTTGGAAAATAATAAGCGCGTGTGTAAAAGTCGAACGAAAGTGGTGGTACGTAGAGATCACGAAGGTACTGCACCGACAGTCCAATGAGCGTTAGGCGATTCCGTTAGAACGCCAAAGTCTAACGGCGAAAACAACGGCCTGAAATAAGAAATAGCAGTACCAACGACACGGTGAAACATTAGCACCAATAAGAAGATGGCATCGGCAACAGAGGCTACGTAGCGGAACAGCGGTAACACAGTATACACGAATATACAGCGGAGCATATAAGCAGATAACGGCAAAAGTTTAAAGTGATCTGTAAGGAATCAGCGGGCATACGTGCAGCAGGGCACAAAGGTGAACGTGTGGGTTACGGCTTCCTAAAGTTTCGAGGAACTGTACCTGCTGTCCGAGGTAGCGTGAGTTGATACCGTTGGAATGCCAGAATATAACGGCAACTACAATTGTCAGCAAAGCAGCAAGCGAGCAGGATAGCGGCGTCGGTGAAAAGCGTTCACCAGTAGGAAGAGAGCAGCGTACAACAGGCGTATTAGCGGTTAACAACGACACAGATACGTAGCAGCGAAGCAGGCAATAGCAGAGGGTGAGCGGCGGGAGCAGAACAAGCAAGATAAGTTTTTTTTTCAAATTATTTTAGCCCCAAATATACGTACACGTATACGGTATATATTCAGTGAAGTACTTAGAATTAGTACAGCATCAACTGTATCATTTCAACTTTATTTTATACTTACAGTATTTTGTTTTATCTTACGTGCGCATTGTAATAGTATAACTACGTATAGGCGTAAGTAGTAGCAATTTTTTGAATACCATAGATTCGAATATTTCATAATTTTGTAAAATAATTACATATATATTGTGTACACCTACATATATAAGAGAATTGTGTAAGATGGACGCCGAGACCTTGAAAAGTATGACTGTTGAAATGTTGAGGGAGAAGTTAAGGGAACTTAACCTGAGTATAGTCGGGAGGAAAAAAGACTTGCAAATGAGGTTGTTGCAACACATGGTTTTCGGGGACGGTGCGGAGGATATAGGAAGTGATAACGAATCAGCAAATTCGTTAAACACTACAGAAGATAGAAGCGTAGSTAGGGTGCTATTTACGTTGCGTGATGTCGAGGATAGCATATCCAGTTTTYATGGAGACGGTAATTATGACGTGTACCGCTGGGTTGATGAGTTCAACGAARTTGCGGAAACAGTAGGGTGGAACGATTTACAGACGTTTGTATATGGGAAGCAGTTGCTGAAAGAAGCAGCCAGGATATTTGTTCGAGGAACTGCAGGAATCAGGAATTTCAATAGTTTGAAAATTGCGCTGGTGGAGGAATTTGGAGAAAAGTTGAGTGCCGCAGAGGTGCATCGTACGTTGAGGAATAGGCGTAAGCAACCTAAGGAAAGTTTGCAGGAATACTTGTACTCTATCATCGAAAGTGGTAAGCCAATATCACTCGATGAAAAGAGTATAATAGAGTATTTCGTGGAGGGTATACCGGATAGTCGAGAGAATAAAGGTATGTTATATCAAACGCGTAGAAGGAATTGAAGGAGCAAATCCGCGTATATGAAAAAATTAAAGGTTCACCAGTTACGACTAGTAAAGCTTCCGACCWGTCGTCAAATGCAAGTAGAGGTACCGAAGATCAGGTTAAGAAGAGAAGCTACCGTTGCAATAGGAAAGGTCACTTAGCTAGAGACTGCTCACGCGGGGGGATAAACAACGTTATTTGTTTTAAGTGCAAGGGATAATGGCCATTATGCCAACGATTGCAAAATCACACAACCGGTTAACGCGGTGAAGAATGAACGTGTTAACACAGTAGCCGGTGAGAACGGTGTAGGGAAAGGGGAGTATATTTTCGTGAACGCGATGATTAACGAGCGCATTGGTAGATACGGGATGCTTCACGAGCATATTGAGATATGATACGTTTAAGAAACTAGGAGGAATTAGTCTCAGAGGAGAGAAACAACGGCTGTATGGAATAGGATAGGGCGAGGTTACAACATTGGGCAACTTTATAGCGGAGATCTCTATAGATGGTATGACAATGAAAGTCAAGTTTGAGGTAGTAAGAGTGCAAGATATACCCTACGCGGCAATCTTGGGAAACTATATACTTAAGGAAGCGGATTTGGTGTTTAACAAAGGCAGGGTGGAATTTAGGAAACCTAAGAAGGTTAGGGAAAAGTGTGAAGACACGGGTACCAATGAGTTGGCGGTTAAAAGTGTGGGCGATGAAACTGAAATCTCAGTGAGTGAGAGAGTTTCTGCCGAACAAGTGTGCGAAGAGGTTCCAGTGCCGGTTAGTCCGGAAGTGCCAGAAAAAGAGGTTGAAAGTAAATGTGTTCAAGGGGGCGATGAAACTGAAAGCTCAGTGAGTGAGAGGGTTTCTGCCGAGCAAGCGTGCGAAGATAAGGTTAGTCCGGAAGTGCCAGGAAAACGGTTGGAAGTAAATATGTTCAAGGGGGCGATGAAACTGAAATCTTAGTGAGTGAGAGGGTTTCTGCCGAACAAGTGTGCGAAGATCAGGTTAGTCCAGCAGGGTTAGGAAAGGAGGACACGGTATGCCCTGGTGAAGACCGTAATGGCAAGAGAGAATTTGAAGTTTTTTGTGGAATAGAGGTACAGATAGAGGATAAGTCGGACATAGTAGACTTATCACATTTAGGAAAATCTGACGTCAAAACGTTGATAAACAAATATCAGCCTCAGACCCCGATGAATGTGCCAGTTCAAATGAAGTTAAGTTTGACAGACGAGAAGCCAAAGTATCAACGACCTCATCGAGTGTCGTACGAAGATCAAAGATACGTAGATGATAAAGTTGGGAAAATGYTTAAAGATGGAAATATTCCAAGTAGCACGACGGAGTACAACGGTGTAGTCGATCATAGGTCTGGAACGCGGATGAGACAGGTAGACGCATTAAGTCGCGTATACTGTTTAATGATTGAGGACTCGTTAAAGTTTAGATTGAAGGAAGCTCAATTGCAAGAGAATGGACCCTATGAGCAGTTTTACATAAGAAATGAGTTAGTATATTTTGATCCCATCAAGGAGTTGTTGGTTGTACCGGCGGGCATGGAAGAGGAGATTATAAAGTTAGCAAACAAGCAAGGACATTTCGCGGTTAAAAAAACTGAAGAGATTTGAAGCAAATATTGTTATATACCAAACGCCAAGGAAAAGGTGCAGAAAGTAGTCAGAGCTAGCATTGAATGTATTTTAGTAGGAAAAAGGAAGGTTTATTGACCCCAATCGATAAGTCTCAAGAACCGTTAGCAACGTATCATATAGACCGTGTGAGTTCGTTGACTGAAACCAAGAAAACAAGATACCTACATTTTAGTAAAAAATCAACTGGGGTGGAAGGGGTAGTGGATAGACTAGAAAAACAGGCATCGATTTTTGGAAATCCGAGGAGGATTGTTACAGATATGGAGGCTGCTTTTACGGCAAATGCTTTCAAATACCATTGCAATAAGGAAGGCATACAACACTTGCTGATAGTGACGGGAGTTCCTCGTGGCAACGGTCAGGTGGAACGAGCGCATCGTATAGTTATTCCAATTCTCTCAAAAATGAGTCAGAACTCTCCGACTCAGTGGTACCGACAAGTGCCAAAAGTTCAACAAATTATGAATAAAACTTCTCCGCGTAGTACGGGAATAGCACCCTTCAAAATACTTACAAATCTAAACATGCGCACATCAGATAGTCCAGAATTACAAACTATATTAGACGAAATAGAGTTTGAAGACTTAAATACTCAACCCGACTTAGTGAGACAAGAGACAAAAGAAAAAATAAAGATAATTCAGGAAGAAAACGTTAGAACATTCAACAAAAATAGAACGGGGAATTTTAAATACAGAATTAATGAACTAGTCGCAATCAAAAGAACACATTTCGGGGTTGGTATGAGTTTGAGGCCGAAAAATCTCGGACCATACAAAATACTCGCACAATTACCACACGGAAGATACAAAGTAGAAAAAATARGAGTCCATGAAGGACCTAACAAGACCATTACAGTTGCAGAAAATATGAAGAAATGGGGTTAGTTATTCGAGGGCGAATAACTTGTCAGGACGGCCGATTGTAGGATTAGAATTCATTTCAAAGTTTATCTCAATTTATAAATAATGGGCAACCACTTATCCGAATGTCAAATAGTGGATKCCAATTGTGRATTACGTAGAAGTTGYGGGCGGTAAGGYTTAGCGTCCATCATAGCGAACATTTGTATTTACTCCTAATTGTAACGCCGCCTGCGTAAGACGCCTCGATAAAGGAAAGTGTAAATTCAGATAGTATTTTAATAAGCGTGTTCAAAACATTTTTAAATAAATAAGTGGTTTCGGGAAAAGTTTGACTTTTATTATTGAAAATACTATTTTATTAAAAGAAACACTACATTTATTCTTTAGCATTTAAAATAAATTTAAAGCCGAAGATCGGAAAATAAAACGATTATCAAGGATTATCTAAATTAAGAAATTATATGGCTAACTTTATTTTTAAAATAAAAATTTTCTCTGACAGTTATGCTAGAAAAGAAGTCAGCCTAATGCGAAACAATCCACGAAAATAAAGCTCCAATCGGCATCCAAGAGAATGGATACATTTTGACAGAGACTTTAGCATTGTCTCTCTTTTTCTCTCAAACGCGTTCCCTGATTATTTGACAGCGATGGAGATTAGGGAATTTCCGACAGTTGATTTCAGAAAAGGCGGGATGCCAGAAGTAAACCGCTATAATTACCTGACGAAATTAGAGTGAAATGAAATTTCATTGAACTGTGCGAACATATTTTGGCAAAATAAATGTTTATTTAAATTAATTAATGATTTTGCATTTTAGCCTTTATATATGTACGCATTTTCAAAGTGTTTAATTTAGTGTTTTGTATAATTTATTAAATACCCAATCTAATATTTTTCAGCAGTGGCATCATTGGCAAATGTTATAAAAAATTCGAGTTTTGACAGCTCTCTCTCGAATCAAAGATTCTCGTATCATATTATCCATGACATAGAGGAAGGCACGACCTTACTGCAATTCAGGGAACTGTAAAAGGCGTCGTGAAGCCTGTTCCATGATCATTTATAAAACGGCAACGGTATACAATGGCCGGCATGTATACAAAACAACACAACTGGATATGTATGTGTATGTATACAATTTCGTTGTTGCCATACTAATACCTTTCACATAAATGAAATTTTTTATACAAAAAATAAGTAAATGGGTAAATTTATTTGTTTTAAATTATTAATTGTTATTACAAATGATATAACAGAGCTATTTTATGCTTCTCTTTGTAAAATAGCGTTAGGTTTATTAAAAACTCTCAACATCTTTAATACATATTGAAAAAAAAACCTTTTACATAGGACGTTATTTATCATAATGGGATTCCGTACTTTAGTAGTCATCACTTGTGGTATGCTGATACCACGAAAATAGCAAAAAGCTTAACAAAGTCAAATTGATGAATTATATGAAATGGAAATGAACTGTTATAACTAAAATATCCTAAACAAACAAACATGAAAACAACCTTTTGTTACTGTAAACAAAATGAAAGAAAATACTTCAAAAAATCTTTATATCTTGATGCGCGAAACACAATGCTAGCGACAGACTGCAAACGACATCTGTCAAATATTAAAATACACACGTTCTTATGGACGGACCTATTTTGACAGCTGCATGGCTACACGACGGCAGGCCGACAGTTGTCGTTCTCGCTAACTTCAATTTTATCCTATATTTGCCAACGACAGTAGGACGACAGTGGAGTTGACAGT
>NW_017537313.1:72961-85534 GCF_001853355.1 Bactrocera latifrons
GCACTATCCCTACAACAAAAAATAACAGCCCAAATAGTTATGTACTAGTAAACAACCGGCATCTCAATATTATAAGTTGCACTAAGATTTATATAAACAAGTTAGTCTAAAGAATATAATTTAAGAACATGCACTTTAACGTAGTAAATTATATTTATTATATTTAAAGTGCACGTTCTTTAATGATATTCTTACTAACTTGTTTACTATTTTATTCTCATATCGTAAACCGATATTAACCCACGCGTGTCGGTGCTTCAAAACTGGTTTCACGTATTTATGAACTTCTTCTGCGCTGAGCTTCTTCATCTCAAAAATCGATGACTTCTCCCTTCACTTGCAAAGCAATGATATTCCAGTATTCAACGCAGTACCCCCGGGGGAAATAAAGGAAGAGGAAGGCCTCCCTTCRTTGGAAATAGCAGGTGGAGAAGGACCTCGCTACACTTAGAATATCCAATTGACACCAAATAGCGAAAGAAACAATGACTGGGACGCTGTTGTAAAATCGGCTATAACTGCGTAGAAGTAAAGAAGAAGAAGCAGCAAAAAAAAATTAACAAATTAGAAAGCAAATACATATGTACAAGTATAATAGCAAAGTATGGCAGAACTCAGGGCTGTAGCTTGCATCCACACTGCGGTACCTAAAATCAATCAGCGCTGATCGAAATTAGCTTTGCGCTCAGATACTCTTACTTTCCAACGAACAAACTATACCAGATGCTCAAAGACACTGGCAGCAACCTTGAGCTAACATGTCTTCTCATGCTTGCGTAGGAGTGGTGGAGAAATTCTTTTTTTCGCGTTAAAAAACGTTACTGTAACTATTTATTTTTGCTTTCTAAAGATTATTAAAAAAAAAAAATATATTGTAAAAATTAACTAGAACTTGTAAAACAAGAGTTAGCAGCATTGAAAACAGAAGTTACAATTTTTCGTTGCAAGGAGCCAAAAACTTTCCTCCCACTAAGCCCACAGCGACCATATTAACTAACAGTAGACAGACCGTGCTCTTTCACTGCGATTACAGAGCAGAGCAAACTTCAGACGTGCCCATAACTCTAACCATCTCTTTGCATACTCAGCTAACCCTACACATGTGACAACTTATTTGAACCTTACTACCCTAACGGTCGTTACAAAAACAACATAGAAGTTATATCACTTTAACGAGGTACCTGCATACTCAACTCAAATCGATGACTTCGTTGCTGTTTTCACACGTAAATTTTATGCAACGGGAGTGGTTTTGAAAGCAAAAGGTGCTCTCAGTTTTACTTAACACTTAGTTAACATATTGCTAGAGAGTATAATAGTTTTTTCTTGTAAATTTCATTATACATCCAAGTACAGAGATCACGCGTGAGTCTTGTCAAGCTGTTATGTTATTTTTTTTTTCAGTATTGTTTAGCATTTCATGATGGAAAGACTAACGCCTGAACAACGTTTACAAATCGTTCTAATTTATTACGAAAACTCACGTAAAAAATGTGTTTCGCGCGCTTCACTCTTCTTAAGTTCCAATATAATCGGCCTACTGAGCGTACTATTCGTGACGTCCTTACGTATCTTGAGATCCAGCATTCATTATTGGATAATATTCGACCGAATGACCACATCCAACATGGAATGAAGATAATATAGCAGCCGTAGATCAGAGTGTACACGAACAGTCGATTCGGCGTGGTCTGCAGCAACTCGGTCTGACGTATAGAACGACTTGGTGGAAAGAATGTTTCTTCGAATGAGAATGAGTGACTTTCGGTTTTTTCGTCTGCAGAAACGATAACTTGAGTAAACATTAAACAATCTTGATGAAACACGTGTTCCTTGGCAAATTAGTGAGGACTAGTTTGTAAATGGGTGTAATTAAACTATTGCTCCGCTTTCTAAGGCATTCAATGTACCTAATTCCTAAGCCACTTAAAATACAAGATCCAAATCGTTTAAGCAACCTTACCGACACTGTAAAAATTGATGAAATCGGGTGATACTTCCGTAAAATGTAAAATTATATGTTATTTGAGGGTTAAATATTTTTTTCCAATAACTATTGAGCCCCAGAATAATTTAAATTTGTATTCTGAATTTAAACATTTTGTACCATATTTGGATAACTCTGAAAGGGGGTTTCTATACTATATTGTAGGACAAATTAAATTAAAAATTATGTAAATAGAAATTAAACATTTATTCAGGTAATACGTTCAAATGAAACTCTGAAAAGTCCTCATATGTCTTCACTACTATTGAAATAATGTTTGGATATCTCCTGAAACAAAATATACTTACTTTTCGAAATCGTTGGGCTTTGCTGATGAAATAGTAATTGCATGAATTTGGGGAGCCAAATCAGTTGTTACGATGGAATTTTGAGAATTGTTGCAAGACAAAACAGCAGCATCACCTACAGTAAATTGTCTCTCTTGTTGAGCATTATTATGTCCAATTGAATCCAATGCTTTCACCACCGGAGCCATAGGAATATATAAATCTTTGCGAAAATTTATGCCTATGTAAATATAAAAATACTTAACACTTCAAAATATCTTCAAAAATAATAAAACCAATGGGTATTACTCACTGTCAGAATATATCAAATCTTCTGAGTTTTCTTCTGGAATAGCTCTCTCTGCAGACCTAGAATTACAATGTATAAATAGAATTTCCACTCTTAAAACAACATCTGTATGTAATTGTGTATATTATTTATGTAACAATATAAAATATTATTTTCACAAATCTTTAGGGAAAAGCCTGACTGCATTAATCGAAGTTAATTGGTTCGATGGATTATATTTCCATACGTTATTCTTGGTATTCTTACACTCGCATGTAAATGTGTATATTACTTATGTAACAATTACTCCATCATAACTATTAATAAAAATCGTTTTCTTTACAATTTTTGACAATTTCAAAGCTGTAAAAGATTATTTTCATAGATCCTTAGAGAAAGCGCTGATTGCATTAATCTAAGTTAATTGGTTAGATGGATTCTATTTTTATACGTTATTCTTGGAGGACATCATACTCTCGCAATCATTAAACGAAGGAAAGCACTTTCAGACAAAACTGAAACTTTAAACTCTGGTTATTTATCAAAAACTAAAACTTTATCCTAAAAAGTGTTGCTAAAATTTAAGATTCGTTTTTCGACAAATTTGTTAATGAAGACAATCATATGTGGTTAGATAGATACATAACTAGGGAATGCACTGCGACCATAGGTCTATTGTGCCCATATGTGGTTACTTGATAATTTAAACCATACGTCATAGACTCCTTACTTTCATAGTTACTTTTTCCTTTACATCCGAGATATTTACATTAAAATCAACATAACTAAATTATTATTGACAAAATATTTACACTAAATTTTATTAAGATATCTAACACATAGTTCAGAGTCAACCAGTATCTAGGAAATTCCTATATCCATTAGGGCACATCAATCCAATCCTTTCGGTATAGAGTCAGTAATGGATATATTCAGTATTTGAAAACCTTTAAACCGTTAAGTCCAATTTCAAATGCCAGATAGCAAAGTAGGTATTATTTGAATAAAACTTTCTTCCGATATCCTAGTAGGTGTTTGATTTATATATAATATATTAAAAATAACACAAGTTCTTCTCAGGAAAGGAAACCAAGGTACTCCTAATATTGCCATCTGCCAAGAAGGTATAATATCTAGTAAATTTTTAAAGCCTTCTCTAAGGGCATGCTAAATTAAAAGTTTACGCCAACCAACCACCAACGCTCGAGAAGCTCGAAGACAACATTCAGCTATAGTCGAAATGTTGCGGCGAGAAATCGAAAATTGGCGGAAATGGATGGAGATATGCAAACGCGGCCGTGGTAACCATTTGGCTAACATTTCATTCAAATCATAAATTGCATAAAATTATTAGCATAACAAAAAAAAATAACCCATTTTGAATAAATTTAAGAGTTTTAGTTCATTTTAACATCACGTCGTTCTTATTGGTAGTCTCTTTATATCTCGATAAGTTTTAGATTCTAGAAACAACCGTCAGATGAACAAAACTGTTGTACTAAGTAGCAACATGTATTTAGTACTTAAATAAACATATTACATATACTGCGAAAACCCCTTTTTACTAACTTCAAGAAGGTATTTTAATAAAGCAGTATTGCAAAGTATCCGAATTTGTTATTAATTTCTTTAAAAGCACAAGAAGTTTGATTCTTAAGGAACCTATAAGTTTAGAAATCGTGTTTATATTCAAACGTTGTGGAATTATAAATTAAAATTGAAAATAATGAATTTAAATCATGATAATGATTTAAGGAACATAAATTGTATATATTTTTTTAATTTTACTTTTATAGAGAGTGCGCATTTGTTATGATTTTTTTAAGATATTACACATTCTTTAAACAAGACCAAACTTCACATCACATCAGAAGCTACTATATAATATAGATTTATGTCTTATGAGATGGCGACTACTACAAAGGATTACGATTTAAGGCTATGCACCTAGAATGTTCGGCCCCTTAAGGAGTTAGGGGTAGTCAGAATTTTCAAAAAAATAATATATAAAAATATTATCTGAAAATTTCACGTTGATCCGATAATTAGTTTTTGAGTTATTCGACAAATAACAAAGAGAGCTCGGCCACTTCAAAGCGTTAGTGTGAAACTTTAAACGAGTTTTTCTCAACATTTTTTTTTTTTTTTTTTGAACTGGTGACAACTTTAACTCGAAAACCGCTCAGTAGATTTTAATGAAACTTATTCAGCTTTTAGAATACATAATAAACTCAGGCTTTATCGAAGAATTTTTTGCTTTTCAAAAATTTCTATTTTCTAAGACTGTTGATTTTTTCCCAAAAATTTCCTGAGCCCGCCATTTGGTTAATTTTGAAAAAAAAAATCTTTCGATCAGGCCCGAGTTTATCTATTTATGAAACTAATTTTTTGGCACTGCTACAGTAGCCATATAAAAGAGAGTAAATTCGGTGTGGGATGCGTGATGGGAGACAGACTTCGTCGCCCAGTCCCCGGTGGATGAACGTCTAGCCACAATCCGCGTAAAAAAGAGTCAAAATATTATACACGGTGTTTTCCAAAGTAAACTGGACTTAAAAAACAAGCAGAACAAATGGTTTTTCGGCTAAATCAATCATTTTAATTCAAAACAGAATCCATCTGCTTCAATACAGCTTTTTGCAAGGTCCAAAAGCATGTCGAACGAGTGTTAACTCGTTGGCCACCAGTATGCCGGTGTAAGCCTTTTGAATGGCCTATACGTCTATATAACGCTTTCCTTTCATAGACAAATGCTTTTTTCCAAAAAAGAAGAAGTCGCACGGTACCATATAAATTAAAAAACGGGGAGTGGTTAATGGTTAAAATGTGATTTTTAGTCAAATAATCGTCCATCGAATGTCGGATTCTGAGCAATTTTTGGTCATCAGTCAATTTGTGCGGAACGAGCCGTGCACACACCTTTCGTAAGCCCAAATGTTGGCTCAAAATGCGATAAATCGATGGTTTGGAGATGTTCAATTTCATTTCCATGAATTTCAATGATGATTTCGACTGATTTTTGATGAATTCACGCACAGTTTCGATGGAATTTCCGATGATCGTTTATGTCCTCACGACCACTTTGAAAAAGCTGAAACCGCCCGTGCACTCTGCTACGGGATAGCCAATCATCGCCATTTACTTGTTACATCAATTGATACGTTTCGGTAAAAGTTTAATCAATTTTAAAACAAAATTCAATGTTGGCTCTTTGTTCGAAGCTCATTTTCGCACCGATAACACAAACATACTTAACTTCACTTCTAATATATGAAATGTCATGAAATTCTCACTGGACAAAGATAGCAGATTCTAAAGCACCCTCGGCATATGGATGAYACCATCAGAGGGCGCTAGATTCAAAAAGTCCTGTTTACTTTGGAAATCTCCGAAATGTGTACTCTTTAATAATACTCCTCATGGCTCTTTCTTTTATTTATACTAACTAGTATGTGTACTAGTTTATTTGTTTAGATATAGATGTGATATAGATCGCACAACAAAAATGAGATTTCTTGTCGATTCTGGATCAGTGATCTCTCTCATGCCCAAGTCCGCCATCGCTCACACGCTCAAAGAAGATTATCTGACTCTCTTCACAGCCAACGGGACCGTTATCCGAACCTACGGTCGAAAAGTCATCACCYTTGACTTCAATCTTCGCCGCACATTTAATTGGTCTTTTATAATTGCAGATGTTAAATCAGCCATTCTCGGTGCAGACTTCCTGGTCCACTTTGCATTGCTTTTAGATCTCAAAGGACGATGTCTCATCGATACAACCACGTCATGCACAACTYAGGGCACACTATCTGAGGCCACGGTACACAGCATTTCAACAATCGACCGCTCAATCTGTCCTGGTGCACATGACGCCAAATACTTGCAATTAATCAACCAATTCATCGACATAACTCATCCCAGCACCAATCCTGCCACAGCCACTGACAGTCAAGTCGCCCATCGCAAGCAATCGCCGACTACACAAAGCCAGAAACCGTCAGCGATCTACGTCGTTTCCTGGGAATCGTCAACTACTACCGGGGAGCGATCCCTCAAGCGGCCCAGATACAATCACCACTGACGGACTTTCTCAAACATGCCAAGAAGAAGGACAACACTAAAATCCAGTGGAYACCTTCTGCAGATCAAGCCTGGCAAGACTGCAAGAGAAGTGTCATCCAAGCCACGTGCCTGGCTTTCCTCGCACCAAACGCCATCCTCTCATTGAGATCCGACGCCTCGGATACAGCCATTGGGAGCTTTCTTGAACAGCGACACAAGGACTCATGGCAACCACTGGCCTTTTTCTCCCGCAAGCTCAGTCCAGCAGAGACCAGGTWCTCCACGTACGATCGTGAACTTCTGGCCATCTTTGCTGCCATCAAGTTTTTCAAGAACATTCTCGAGGGAAGAAACTTCAGCATCTTCACCGACCACAAGCCAATCATCTACGCTTTTTCTCAACGTGCTGACAAGACATCACCTCGCTAACTACGTCAATTGGACTACATCCCACAGTTCTCAACGCAGATTTTCCATACCAAGGGCACAGAAAATGTCGTAGCTGATGCGCTTTCGAGGATCAATGCCATAACCATGCCAACCAAACTTGATGTTGAGACCATTGCGCTGGCACAACTCCAAGATGACCAGCTTAGTGATGTCCAATCCAGCACATCTCTCAAGCTGCACCTGCTGAACAAAGGTCATGATATACTATGTAATGTGTCTAATAATATTGTGCGACCTTATCTTCCACAGCCACTCAGACGCCAGGCCTTTGACATCATCCATGGTCTTCTCACCCTAATGGCAGGGCCACAGCCAAGGAACTCACCGGAAGATTCGTCTGCCCAGGTATTAGAAAAGACGCGCTCCTCTCGTCCAGACGCTGCATACCATGTCAACGTTCCAAGACCTATCGTCTTAATCGCACCACACCAAACCACATTGACGTACCAGACAATCGCTTCGAGCATGTCTACCTGGATCTCATAGAGCTGTCCAGAGTCAAGGACCTTCGCTACTGTCTAACGATCATTGACCGCTTCAGCAGATGGCCACACGCCATACCACTCAACAACATGGCAGCTGAGACAGTTGCACACGCCTTTTACACCCAGTGGATTTGACAATCACCACTGATCAAGGTCTGCAATTTGAATCAGCACTGTTCACCTCACTCTCACGAATGCTGGGCATTTATCGTATCAGAACGACACCGTATCATCCTTAATCGAATGGCCTGGTGGAGCGGTGGCACCGTACACTCAAGGCTGCTCTCATGTGCAAAAATGAGACACCTTGGCCGGAMATGCTACCGTCAGTTCTACTAGGACTCCGAACCGCATACAAACCAGATCTGAAAGCATCTCCTACTGAAATGCTTTTTGGGACTACACTGCATATACCCGGTGACTTCTTCGTTACAGCAAGCACACCAGCTGATCCACAAACATTCGTGAGGAAATACAGACAAATCATCCAAGCAATCAGGCCAACACCAACAGCTCATCACACCAAACACAAGCTGTTCCTACTCAAAAACCTTGACACGTGCACCCACGTCTTCAAGAGAGTAGACTCCATCAAGAAGCCTCTGGCACAACGATACACTGGCCCCCACGAAGTCATCCAGCGTGTAGACGACAAAACCTACATCATTAGGATCAATAGAGAAGACAAAATAGTCTCAATCGACATGCTGAAGCCAGCATACATTGAGCTAACAGACGACTCACAATCCACATCTCAAATATCATCACCCACATCACAACCCACACCAACACAAAACAATTCGTGCCTTTCTCCTTTAGACCAAGTCACTGGAAGGGGAGTGGATGTGGCAACTACGCCACGCCAGGCCACACCTGATTTTGCTAACAGCACCCATCTGCCATCTCTCTCCAACGACCGGCACTCACCAGCCATTACGCGGCGTGACGACTCAATGAGTCGGCCATTACGACGCCGTAGAAAACTCCAGCCACGCACAGACGACTCTTTCTCCTTTTCTTCAACCACTCGAGGGAACGGACCACATGTTTACCGCTCCGCCGTACTTTCATCCAACTTTATCGTCAAACATTAAAACGTAAAGTAACTATTTTTTGGATAAGACGCTGTAATAAATATAGCGAATTTTGTAATAAATGGACAATCTTATGATAACTTAGAATACGACTACTCCATAGATGTATATTATATCATTTGTTTAGGTTTGTTTACACATATATATGTACATATATTGTTTGCTTTGATACATTTCCTTTTTTCTAAGATAAGGCTGTTGTATTGTTTCAACTCAAGGTTGTTTTGATGCATTTTCTTTAATGTTGTTTTTTATCGGAAAAACAATGAAATATCAAAAAAAAAAAAACGAAAAAATATTTTTCCAGTTTTTAGAAAAAAGTGTTTTTGTTATAGGGTCGGGGCAGGTCGAAATATATATTAATTTAAACTAGTTTCTTTTTATTAACATATACACTTAAACATTTTTCCCATCATTCCCTTCTTTAAAAAAAAATCATGTTGCTGGTTTATTTATTTTTTTGTTTCAATTTAATAATGAAATGAGCGGAGTATAATCACGACTACTTCCAATATAACATAATTTAAAATTATTGATTTGATATTGATTCTTTCACTTTCCAGTACACAAATAAAGAAGTAATTGATATAACGGAATAAAATTATACGATAATAATTCCCTTAAAGTATGCCATCTTTTGACGAAAAGTTGTCCGAATCCAACCAAAACTTTTCAAGCCCCTAGGTACCGAATGTGTGGACCCCGGTACGTATAGTTGACTTTTGACCGAAGAAACCGTTCAATGTGTGAGATATGGAATTAAAATTCACACAAAATCCTTTCCTGACAATAGTAGCTTTGTATCAAAAATGGGTTGAATCATATCACTGTTAGAGTCAATACTTCTTTTAGTTCCCATATACCCAATAAAAAGATTTTCGAACTTCCAGATGCCTTTATGCTGGATATATCGGCCAATATTTGAGTTATCTAAATAAAAATTAAAGAGAATTTTTTCTCATAACGGTATCATTGTGTTTAGAATAGATACAATTGGGCGAAATCTTGACCCTGCCCCAAATAATTATTACCAAGATTTTTGAACACCCACTTGACCTGGCTCCCTATGATTGGTGATTGTACGTAAGATACTTTAATGAAACCCAGATAATATTTTTTGAGTATGTGGCATATCAGTAGTATGTGGGATGAGCAAAAATAGATAAAATCTGGTGCATACTTCCCCCTACTCAAATATATTCAATATAAAATGTTCGGTTGTACCCGAACTTAGGCCTTCCTTGCTTGTTTTGTTTTAATATATTGCATTATTATATTCAATCATGTAATTTTATCATTCATAAAATTACTTTAAATAATTTTGTCCAGTTTTTGAGGCCAAATGCCAAATGCCCCTAGGACGATGTGACCAAAGGTGTTTTTTATGAAGCTTCTCTATGCCCCCGCCACAATGTCAAAATCGTGCACAATCGCGTGTTGTGCACAAAAACACACGTCAACAAACACAAGGAAGGTTCGATGTCGACAAGCTGCAATCCTGACAGATAGCCGAACGATTTTCTACTAGACTTGCAACCCTGCTCATCCACTCATCAGTAACTCGGTCTAGCGGAACTTTGGGACGGTATTAAGCTCCTTACGTAACGTTGCAACCGAAACCATTGGTTTTAGGAAAATACAAAAGAACAACTGATGCGACGAGGAGAGCCGTGTCGTAGCGGAGATAAAACATACTGCCTACCTCGCACCGCCACGATAGACGACAACACGAGCGGGATGAGATAGATACCGAGAGTTGAGACGCATTTGCAGACAAAAAAAGACCACGAGTACGAAGAGCTAGACAAGTTGGCCGATAGGGGTAATGCTCGAAAAGATGCGTCGACTAACAGAAAGTTTCAAGACCGGAGCATAGCGTAGAAACTCCAGAGTTGACTGATGCCCAGGGCATACTAAACTTATGGAGGGAACACTTCTCAAGCCTGCTGAATTGCAGAGAAAGCATAACACTAGGGGATGGCAAACTCGAGTCCCCAATCGATGACGATGGAGCGTATTGTATGAAAGATTAAAGCGCACCGTGAACAAACTGATTGGACCATATCAGTGGAGCTTTATGCCTGGCAAATCAACAACTGACCAGATATTCACCATGCGCCAAATCTTGGGAAAGAAATTGCCGCGATGTCTGAATTTGATATCCCCGCAAAACTAAAATGGTTGTGTAAACTGACGTTGAGCATTACCAAGAGCATCTTCAGACTAGGCGACTTCCTTCGCACGATAGTTTCTTCAATCTACTCCTAGATAAAATAGATCGAGCTGCAGAACTGAATAGAGAAGAGAAATATTTTATAAGAGTGTACATCTGCTGGCGTACGAGGATGATATTGATACTGTTGACCTCAATATATACGCAGTTATTTTGCCAGACTGGACACCGAAGCGAAGCAAATGGGTCTGGTAGTGAACGAGGCAAGACGAAATATCTCCTGTCATAAAACAAGCAATCCGCGCACTCGCGGTTTGGTTCCCATGTCATTGTTGGCAGTCATAACTTTGAAGTCGTAGACAATTTCGTCTGTCTTTATCTCTCGGCGTACAAAGATAAAGCTCTCATTCACTCATTATCCCCTCGAAAAAAATTTTAACTTGGAACGAAAAATTTAATTTATCCTACAAATACTTAATACAATATTTGTTTAACAAAGCTTGAAAGAGATATCCAATTTCTACCTCCTTACTTCCAGAATAAATTGTCAAAGTAAAAAACTATAACATTGTTTGTTTTGGTACTTACTTGTAACGAAATGGCAAATAGTTTCCGGTTTCTTCTTGATCATTTAGCTTCACCGATTCTTTTCTTTCTGTACTTCCAAAAGAAGAATCTATTGGTGGACTTGTACTGTACCGGGAAAGTGATAAAATACGAGGCGTTGCTGTACAAGGAACATTTTGTATGTGTGATGATTTAAAAATTTCATTCGCGTCATCATTGAACTCTCTAGTTCTGGTTGGAAAACTGTCACATCTACCTCGTCCAAGATTATAATTTCCTGAAAATATTTGAAAATTATGAATAATGCCTTATACGTATTAATGCATAGTGCTTTTCATGAAGTATTAATTTATTGAAATCTTCTAAAAAGTATAGAAAAACTTATATATGGTAAATTTTTAAGAGTTACAAAAAATATTAGATTATAACATGGATTTTACTTTGTCAGTAACTTAAAAACTTCAATCAATAATGATGGCACGATTCCGATTACTTTGGTGGTCTGGTAGAGAACACGAACTTCGATATAAATGGCGTATGTGCTGGAAGGGGCGCTTTTACAGATACGGAGATACTTTTTAAAATAATCCCTATTAAAAATTCCAAGATGTGTATCAATCACACATACCGTTTCTCATTGTTTCACTAAACTGTTAAAATTTTTCACTTTGTATTATATATTTAAATATACACTCTAAACAATAAAATAAGTTAACAATTCACTTTGATTTTGTTCTTTTTTAGCTAATTTATTAATTTATAAATCACCTTGCATACTCATCGTTAAAAAAATAGATTGTTTACAATTATGAGGAAAACGAGCGTTACCACATCTTAAAAACCAAATATAAATTTGTTTAACGACAGCGTTTTCTTTGTTTGTATTTTCGCGTGATCTTTTTTTTGTTTAGTAATTATAAAAAAATTCGTTCCAACACTTTGTCAGTTAGAATTGAGTATGTAAAGTACTCTTTCCTATTTCTTCCCACCGCCAACTGGTGGGAACGATAAAGGATTATATTAAGAAGGTTCACACAAAATTTCGTAAATCGGTTGTATAGAACTTGAGATAATGCCGGTACCGTGTGGAAAAAAGTAGTAGTAAAGTGAGTCAAATTTCAAGCAGTCTAAGTCATTTATTAGTGCGCTAGGTATATTTTTTTTTTTTTTTTTTTT
>NW_017537313.1:91859-94270 GCF_001853355.1 Bactrocera latifrons
CGGGGGCTGCGTATTACTATTCGCAGCTAACCTACTTAGCGTAGGCCGTCCACTATCCGCCAGCTGTGACCCCGGTAGTAGCCTGAGCTCAGCCTTACCGCTAGGTATATAGCATAGAAAGAACCAGAACTAAATAAGAGGTATCAATATAAAAATATTGATTTAAAGAACTGTTTGAACTTTTATTTTTTAAATTAATATTTATTTTGAATTCTTGTTTGTTTGAACTTTTCGTTGATCGTTGCACCGTCTAGGATCCTGAAACTTGTACTTTGGTGATTGACTTGCCTACAAAGTCTACCATTCGCTGTAACGAATCCATCTATAGTTTTCTATACATCTATTCTTACACTAAGTGGTAGCTGTTTCGCAAAACAAATATGACTATTATGCTTATTAACTTACCCGTTAAATATGCTTAATGATATATGAACGTATATAATCTTTTTTAAGTCATATTTTTCATGTTATACCATTAACGTTAAAAATCAACTGAAGACATAATTTACCTGTCTGATTCATATTAGAAATTTTATTTTCCGCGCGAAGGCTTCCTGTATCCATAAAACTCATCGGCTTAGATGCTTCTGTAACGGAAGATGATCTCTTTCTAATGTTATCTCCAATGGCATCTATTCTCACAGACATTGCACTAAAAAGTAAATTAAATTTCAAATATTTTAAATGTATGTTACAAATCCATAATAAACTCTATATATATTTTACCAAAATTCTACATGCTTCGTTTTGAATAAAATGAGATATTGATTTAATAATAAATAATATAAAATAAATTTAATGAAGAACAATTTTAGTGAAATTTGCTTATGCAATAGAGGCAGATAAAATATTGGATGACATTCCAGGGCCAAAGCTCACAAGGAGCTGTGAAATTACAATAATTTATCGGTATAGGTTGCCTTTTGTTTCGGGATTCGCGAATAAAAACATATTCTAACCACCGAAAATCACGTTATTGTTTTTCAAAATGTTCTCGATTGAGATCTACATCCTTCTGCATGCGTTTGAACCAATTGCACTTTTGCCTTTTCAGATGTCGGAAAACGTCTTAGAAAGTATCGGGAATTCTTCATTTCAACCTCTCATCTCCCGCTTATATGGAAGACGGATAAGTTTTTTTTTAGGTTGTTACAACTGTCCTTAAAATTAGCCCGATCTGTCAACCAGTGTGTTTACAGCAGCTGTCAGTCGAAATCAGCAGTGTTTGTCGAATTTTAAAATTTAAATCAATGTATTTGTGTTAAATTTTCGCCAAACACTCAACAAATATTATTGAGCATGCACTGTATTCACCTGATATGGCCCCCTGTGACTTTTACTTTTCTCCACATATCTACTTCGGGGAACACGCTTCGACTCAATTGAAGACATCAAAACAAATTCGACCCGATGTTTTGAATGTTTAAAAATGGAATTGATTCAGTCGATGTGTGAGAGGTAGCATTAACGCGGTGAAGAGTGATCCGTTTTTAACGTTTGGTTTTCGGGATTTCTTAAAAGATAACTGGCAAACTAATGAGTGGAGTTATACGACGACATTGACATAGTACAGCGTCTATGCTGGCTATTGTCCACGGTAAATTTTTGATATTCTGCCTTTGGAAAGCAATTGCCCCATTCATCTCGTATGTGCATTTGTCGGATGGTAAGCAGGATGCAGGTCGAAATTTCTACCGGAAACAAGAAATTCAAAGAGATTCATATTTGTTAACTTACCTTTTAGTTAAACTAAGAAAATTCCAAAATAAAAGTGTAAAATTCTATCTTTTTTTTTTTAAATTAAAAAAAGGGTTTTTGGCCGATAAATTTTTTACTTTGTTTAAAAATATGTTGAAACGTGACTTTTTTTTAGCTTAAATAGAAGATAATTTAATGTCAAGCTTATTAAACTTTGTACCAATTCCATCCGACGTTARATTTTTTTCTATCATGCCCGCCAATTAAGAAAAATCGTAAAAATGAAGGTCCGAGAAATCGCGAAACAAAGTTTTTGCTTTCTGTCCAAGCACTCATATATCTGCTAGACGCTCGGTCACTATTTCCTTTCTAGCTTTGACAATATTTCGAATTCCCATCTATAACTTTGGAGACATATTCTTAGATAATTTTTAAATTTAAGCATAAAAAATCGATTTTTTGAAGCTTTTAAAGCAGACTCCTCAGCGCCACTCGTTGATTTGTGAATCCTCGAGAATTTCACCAATCCGCACAGCAACAAATTGGATGAATTTTCTGGCGTCAGACCTAATAAAATATAGTACATCCGTCGAATCGCACCAGAAGATCCGCCGGATAATTTGTATGGAGTTACTTTCCTATGAACTTAGCTATGGCTGCCATCAGCTCAAGTCTCGGCACCGAAAGTGGCTTCAACGGAGCAACTCGTGTCT
>NW_017537313.1:94755-96423 GCF_001853355.1 Bactrocera latifrons
ACATTTATTTCCTCGTTTATGTTTATTTGAGAGCGCTTGCAGAACTCCTTTAGAATTCGACAACCAGTTTCGCATCTCGAACCCGCCTTCACAATGGATGAAGTGAATGGTAGTATCTTCTGGAAACGTAGAGAGTTCTTATCTTTTAGGTAGTTTGCCAAAGGTGGGAAACACAATGCCCCAATCGTCATAACGGTCATGGCGTATACTTCGGGACGTCTGCCACTTTCGCCGTTTCGCCACAGGAACCTGCTGTGCTACCTGATCTTCCACTCTCACCCTAATTTGGTGAAACATTTCCCGAATATCTCCACAGCTAGCCACTCGAAACCTCAAGAGGACATCTACCAACGATCTTAGAAAATCGAGTCCTTTAGCTACTGCATCCCACACGATTCTCAATTTATTTTTGTTAAAGTTCTCAATTGTGAATCATGGACTAAACGAAGATTTGCAACCTTTTGATATTTGCTCGACATTTAGTTTTCTTATGTAATTCTTTTCTAGATAGTCATTTAACTTCCCAACAAGATACTGCTTCAGATCGGGGCTTTTTTCCATCTTCTTGTCCAGACATTGAAGACGGTTATATTCCATTCGATATGAGTCAGGCAAGTCAATGTGTTCATATTTCCACAAGAAGCCCGTTTAGTACAGGTGCAATCGTGGAGCAGAGTTTCGTCTGGCGGATAAGCCGACAGATCCTGACCATATACTGACCAACCTAGTTTGCAACGCGTAGCTATTAGATTGTCACCTTCAGTTTGACTCACCTCCACAGATACACAAACATAAGCCGTGTTGTCCAGCCTATTAATAATCGCGCGTTGCAGTCGGTGTATGGTAGAATAGGCAATGACTTCAGGGGTTTGTGCTCATTTAAAGTGTTTGCGTTGAGAGTTTGTTGCGGTAACTCGAGGTTAGTGATTGTTCGAATATTGTGCATATGATATCGCCTAGAGTTTCTCTCTCTTGCAGATATTTCACAGCTTAAAACCTTTGAGTTTATCTCCTGCCTCGCCCTGCCCTTTACCTCGAGACCTAGCTGCTCAGCCAATTTACTGTCAATTAATGTGCATGATGCTCCCTCATCAATCAACGAAAATATCTCCACTGTGGCTTTAGGACCATACATTATTACCGGAATGTAACTAAAAATGGCTCTCCTAAACTTACGTTGATGAATTCGGATTGTATTTACTCGACTAGTCTTAGCTGCAGCATTTTGCCTTTGTAGTAGTGGGTTTTGCACCATTCTACATCTATTTACTCCACAAACTTGCTTAGAGGTGCAGCGTCTAACCTTGTGGGACTTAAAGCATCGAATGCATATCCTTTTGTCCTTGATTAACTGTCAATGTTCATTTCTAGTTCTTTGCTAGGATGTTTGGACAATCGGCAAGATTGTGCTCTTTTCGCACAGAGAACAAGCTATGGAATGTAAAGAGGAAATTACGCGTTTTCGTTGGGCTAAGCTCCTTTGATATTTCGTCGTGCACGGAAATTCTTTGCCTATTCTTCTTCTTGATTGGCGTAGACACCGCTTACGCGATTATAGCCGAGTTAACAACGGCGCGCCAGTCGTTTCTTCTTTTCGCTACGTGGCGCCAATTAGATATTCCAAGTGAAGCCAGGTTCTTCTCCACTTGGTCCTTCCAACGGAGTGGA
>NW_017537313.1:96968-98200 GCF_001853355.1 Bactrocera latifrons
GGCCTTCCGAAGAAAGGGGACAAATCTTTGCTTATCGCCTGTCTAGACGCTATATGTGATGGGTTTAAGCTCACGTCAGAACTATTTTGAACCTGTCTCTATGTACTACGTTGATGGGCGCAAAACCTTCATGTGGTTGCCCGAAATAGTTGCGTGCAGGAGAGAAGGGGTTATATTGTAGGGCAGCACTGCACCCATCTCTATTAACCAAAGATGTGACGCGAGGTAGTTGCGCGTTTTGAAAGACGTTTCCTCCATAAGTGGACGTATAAACTGAGCTCTTTAGTATGTGCTGGCTCTAATCAAACACGCATGCGGATAAATGAGCAAATGTTGAGTACATTTGATTTGGTATAAACCATTCGATTAATATTGAGCAGGTGCGACCGTCGTAGTCGCAGCAACATTTGTGGAAAAAATATGTGAAAAATTAATTTGTGTCGTATTTATATTTGACATACTACTTAGTATTGAAGACTGTATCCTAGCTATTGCGTTATCCACGTTAGAGGTGATTCCACGTAGTTGGTACTCGTATGCGCACCGGTAAACGGGATCACGCTATCATCAATAACGGCACCATCGAAGTTGCGCAAGTCAGGCATAATGACTCAGTAAATGACACTCCGCAATGCAAATTCGTTTTAACAGTTATTCATAAACTGAAGTTGAAATGTTATCAGCGAGTGAAAACAGTGTCCAAAATTTAAAAAGAAAAATTAATCAATTTAATGTGGAATGGGAAGAAAACTACTTATGTCAAGAAAGCACCGGTAGCAAATTAAACAAACATAAAATAAGAAGTAGGTTATTCTGATTTATGTTTTGGTACAATAATACATGTAGCTACAGCAAATGATATTAAACCAAATATATGTAGAATTGATTATTTCAATTAATCTAAATTAAATGCTGTTAGAAAGATATATTAAAAAATTATTACTAAAATAGAATATTTAATATAATTTTTATTATTTGATACAGCTCTGTAATATCATATGCTTATGATGAATAAATATGTCCTCTCTCTTCCGGTTTATATTTCACGCTAAACAGATTGTTTTATTCCACTGTGTTAAATCTGTCTCTTATACACATCTAGATGTGTATAAGAGACAGATATATCACAACTCGTAACAGGTTATGGGCCTATGACACCTGTCTCTTATACACATCTAGATGTGTATAAGAGACAGCTTAAAAGATAACTGGCAAACTAATGAGTGGAGTTA
>NW_017537313.1:98614-100176 GCF_001853355.1 Bactrocera latifrons
AAAACCAAAGGGAAAGTAAAGATTTTCCGAATCTGTAATCAAATTAAAAGAAAGCCCAAAACGAATTAAATCTATCTCGAATTCCCTTTAGAAAGTAACTGGGTGTTTTATTTCAAGAAGTGCGAGTGGTAAGTGTTACAAAAAGACAAAGTGAAGTGACTTAAACATGCCATTTTAAACATTGGTCCTTCGAGCCTCTGAGAAAGGCACTCTTGGAAAGGAAAAAAAAGACAAGAAATATAATAAAATAAAAGGTGCGGTGATATACATATCCAAAAAAATTCAAGAAAAAAAAATTAAAAAAAGTTCCGTGGGGTGATATGTGAATACACATACATACATACAGTTATGTGAAAAATAATAAGGACAGTGGCCTTCGGTGAATGAAGTTTATGTGGATCCAAAAATGGGAGGGAATTAAAAGCAGTGAACCAAGCCAAATTATTGTAAACAAATTGGAAAAAGGATATGCCAAATTATTTTATTTTATTTTCATTTTCCTTATAATCTGAGATATTATCATGTGAAAAAAAATAAGGACACTCCTAGTTTAACTAAAAAAAACAACAATATTAAATAAGAAAAAGGAAATAGTTTTCATTCAATTGTGTTTAAATACATTTCTAAATTGTTTAATATTTTGTTGAAAATCCTTTGTTGTTTAAAACTGATCGACACCGCTTCGGCATGGAATCAACTAGATTGCGGCAGACGGAAACCGGGATTGCGTTCCAGGAATCCTGAATAAGTTGCCAAAGCACGTCGCTGTTACTTGGGCACTTTCCTCTTATTGACGCTTCATTGTATTCCACAAATTTTCTTTTGGATTTAGATCCGGGGACTGCGGAGGCCACTCCATTACATCAATGTTATTGACCCTAAACCACTCTTTTGTACACTTAGCTGTGTGTTTCGGGTCATTATCTTGCTGAAATATCCACCTAAGGGGCATATTATCTTCAGCGTACTGTAGCATACATTCTTGAAGAATTTCTCATAATCGGTTTCCTTCATAATACCCTGTAAACGATGTAGCGGCCCCACACCGTTGTATGAAAACGATCCCCAGACCATAATGTTTCTGCCACCATGTTTAACGGTTTTTATGATATATTTAGGATTGTAAGCTGCGTTTGATGGTCTTCTAACATGATGAATACCTCGATCAGAATTAAACAAATTCATTTTTGTTTCATCAGACCAAAGAATATTACGCCATTTCTCTTTAGACCAAAGCACATGTCCTTCAGCAAACTTTAGTCTTTGTTGCACATTCTTTTTCGATAACATAGGCACTTTTCTAGGACTTCGGGACATGAGATTTTCCTTAATGAGCACTTTGCGAATAGTTGACGGGTCAACATCAATATTCAAATCACATTTAATTTGTTTGGATGAGATAAATGGATTCTTTTTAACACAGTGAATTATCCTTTTTTTTGGTGGACAGAGTTATTTTCGGCTTCCTGCCGCATGTTTCAATCTTGGGAATCCACTTAACTGCTTTTTCAACCATTGTTTTTGAAATATTAAGTAAATTCGCAATTTTTCTGAACGAATTC
>NW_017537313.1:102585-103540 GCF_001853355.1 Bactrocera latifrons
GCATATTGTGCCACCATCTATGTGCGCACACAATCTGACACAGCGACCACCAGTCACCTATTGGTAGCCAAGGCAAAGGTGGCCCCGCTAAAAACGATAAGTCTGCCACGACTGGAACTATGTGGTGCGCTACTACTAGCCAAACTAGTATCCATTGTGCAAACGCATCTAAATATGACGAAATATAAATTGTATCTCTGGTCTGATTCCGAAATTGTATTAGCCTGGTTAGAAAAACCTCCCCATGCATGGAAGACGTATATTTCCAATCGAACGTCTCAAATMCYTGACCTAGTGGGATCAGCCACCTGGCGGCACGTGGCCAGTGCTGACAATCCTGCCGAGTTAGGTACAAGGGGGTGCAAGCCTCTGCCTCTTGCAACCACCATTCTTTGGTGAAATGGACCTCGATGGTTAATAGAATCCCCCGATTCTTGGCCACGATCGCCCACACGCAATATAATTGCCCCCGAAAGTCGAAAAATCTAGACTTACAAAAAGCAAAGGTCGCTCTTATCGCACCTACTCAATCGCGCTACTTCAGCTGCGAGATGTCCCTACTAAGAGAATCGAAGCCGATTGACAAAAAGAGCTCACTCTTAGTACTAAATCCATTTCTGGATACGAAAGGTCTGCTCCATGCTAATGGTCGACTTGCTAACTCAAGTCTGACATATAACGAACCCCATCCTCTAATAATACCAGAGAAGTCTCGACTTGCAACATTGCTATACATACTAATGTTGCACGCGAAACATCGCCTAATGCAACATATAATCCGCCAAGAGTTCTATATTCCCCGACTTAAGCCTCAARTWARAAAGTGCATTTTCATGTGCAAGATCTGCACTATGCATAAACAGAAGATGAGGACGCAGATTATGGCAGCACTTCCACCGGAACGCTGCAACTTCGCTCTGCCTTTCACCATTACAGGTGTTGATTTTGCTGGGCC
>NW_017537313.1:104138-116844 GCF_001853355.1 Bactrocera latifrons
GATCTCACAGCCCTAACTCCAGGGCACTTTCTCAAAGGAGCACCCATTCTGACCACACCTGAGCCAGGCGTGGAGTCGCTATCCTTATTAAATCGATGGGAGAGAATTAAAATTCTCCATCATAATTTGAGTCGTAGATGGAAAGAAGACTATTTAAAGGACCTCCACAAGAGGTATCGATGGAAAACATCAGAAAATGCGGCAAAGCTTGGAGATTTTGTACTTATTAACGACGATTGTCTCCCACCTACCGAGTGGCGACTTGGCCGTATAGAAAAGCCCCATTATGGCTCCGACGGTCACATCCGGGTCGTTGATCTCCGTACTCAAAGCGGAATACTCACCAGACCGCTGGTTAAATTATGCTTTCTACCAACCGCGGATAATAGCAAAAATCCGATACTAAATAATCCGAACATAATGCCGAAACACAAACAAAAATCAATGAAAGAAGGAAAATAAATCAATAAAACCGCAACCAACCGTTAACAATAACAATAAAAATTTTAGAAATGGTCGGTCAATACGACGACCCAGTCATGCCACATAATGTGGCACAATAGCACATTCCATTTATATACTACCATGTATATTCAAGTACATGCCTACTACACCAACTCCAACTGTTCGGTCGGCAACCAACGTGGCACGTACTGGGCCTATCCCCACGAGCCGCCCGACCAATGCTACTGCATCAACTACCGCTTCTGGCAGTGGCTCACGAGCAGCCCCCCCAACGCCATCCGCCCAAGCCGAGCCGCGTCGCATCCGATGCCCGCTATGTCGCCGAAAACACCGACTACAGCACTGTGGGCTCTTTAAGGAGTTATCGCCGACACAACGCCAGCGTGTTGCAAGGAAACCGCACCACGTTGCACCAACCAGGTGGCGTCCAAAAGCGCCACAGCATCGCCCCGCTACAGGACTCAGCAACGTAGTCGCAACTCTCCAGCAACTCCAGAGACTGCTAGGCTGAATATTCGCCTAGGGGGGCCGGGATGGCTAAATGAGATAAGCCGCCCCCCCTAATGCCACTACACCAATACACTAGACACACAGAATCCACATTCCACAGGACCCACACCCGAGATCATATCCACACACGCAAACACACGCCACACTCGTAAAAAGGGTCAWCGTCTTAGGCTTTGGCTCAGTCTCGTTTTGATTTTCAAACGAAGCCTACGCACCGCCGCTGTGATCCTCGCGCCTTGTCAATCATCCGCACACCGTTTTATATTTATATTAAAATTAACTGTTACCGATTAGTTCCGCAATATTGTGCAAATTGAAAAACCAAAGGGAAAGTAAAGATTTTCCGAATCTGTAATCAAATTAAAAGAAAGCCCAAAACGAATTAAATCTATCTCGAATTCCCTTTAGAAAGTAACTGGGTGCTTTATTTCAAGAAGTGAGAGTGGTAAGTGTTACAAAAAGACAAAGTGAAGTAACTTAAACATGCAATTTTAAACAGTAATAAAGTATTAAATTTTTTTAACATACATTTTTTTTATATTTCCAGTATGTAAATAAAAACACTCTAAATATTAAAGATAGTTAGTTCATTTTTAGTTTCTTATAACAACCACCCTCCAAAGAAGTCATGAAAATAGGCATTAGTTACCAGAGTACCTTAAACGCGGATTGATTAGTTCTAACCACATAATCTCGAATTTTTTGCTTGAAAAAATGACGATAAACGTGGTAGCTTTCCCGTTGGAATAATTTAAAGGGCGTGAAAACTTTGATATTTGGAAACGCCACGCGAAATCATATCTTGTGATGAGCGTGCATAAGCTGAAAAAACCTTTAGGTTTGAAATTAATAACTTTTCTCATATTGCCACAGTTGAAACGGTATATCAAGCGTGGAATTCATTGTTCACGGATCTTACGCGGAAAATAAAACTTTTAAAGCAATCAGTGCAGTGCAAGCTTAGTGACTATGTATCAGTGCAAGAATACGTGAATGCTGTTGTGATGACATCACTTAAAGTCAAAAACGGTGGTATCAATATAGGCGATAAGCTGACAGCTTCGATAATGTTAACAGGTCTATAGGACGAATTTCGGCCACTCGTACTTTCCGTTGAATACCGATACTGGAAAAAATCGTTTGCTGCAAGATGTATAATCGAAAGATAAAACAAATTCGAAAATGAATTCTAATAAATTTCGATGTCATTCTTGTCAGAAAATTGACCATTTTGCTCCTGATTCTCCTAATAAGACTAAGCAAAATTACAGCATTACAAAAAACAAAAATATTATTTTCGCATTCTTACTTTCTCACGAAATTCGTAGTAAAGCTGAATTCGGGTGCTACTTCACATCTGACAAAAAATCTTGAAACGATTGTAAATGAAGTGCCGATGGAAAATAAAAATATAATAACTGCAAATAATGAAGTAATTAAAGTTATCTCAAAAGGTAATGTGAATATGTGCTTATTTGCTAATAAACTCAAAAYCAATGCTGTTGTAAATAAATAAAGTTTTAAAAAACTAAAAAACACGCTTTCAAAGCATATAAAACTAAAAAGTGAAAAATAATTTTTTGTATAAACTAACAATAATAATGAAGGAAAAATTCCGGCATTATTATGAGAAAAGAGTGGAATGTTCGACATTTCCAAAATATGTCACAAAGCACCCCACGTTTTTCTCAAAATATTATAGAATAATTCTGCAGCTTCTATCATCATCGCACTCGCTCGGTAAGTTTGGCAATAAATATTTTTCACTACCATCATTTTTTTCAGTTAATTCGTTCATTTTGATATTTGATATTAAATTTTGATTGGGATATTACTTCATTGAATTTGAATTAAGCGTCCGAATTTGTATTCAATAGAGAACGTAAGGACCTAATAAACTCTAAAGTGCGCAAAAATAAATCCAAAACGATTCTTGCACTGAAACAACAATAGAAGGGTGACTCAAAGCAGTAATCGCCGAATATTTCAGCGCTTTAAACGAATCTATCACAAAAAGAATTGCAATTGTCATAAACACTAAAGGTGGCACCACAAATTAATAAAGATATATAAAAAAGTGTTATCACAAAATTAAATAAATTAATATTATAAAAAAGTATTTTTTTTTGTAAAATATTGCTGTCATCACTATAAGTTTGAAAAAAGTTCACTATTATTGAGAGACTGAATTCAACAATGTATGTTTGGTGATTTTGCATATACATTGCTACAAAAAATTACCCCGCAATTGTAGTTGAAATTCCCCGGGTAAATGATATTTCAAAAAAAAGTTTTTTGGCTAAGTTGGAACGTCCTTAATTACTATGCCAAATATGAGCGCGATCTGTCAACCACTTTGTTTAGAACAGCTGCTAAGTCGGTACACCTCAGTAGTGCGTTSCGATTTTTACAATGTATAAAAATATCGAACAAAGAATGTGTCTCACATTTTGTATTTCTAACGAAATTTCGTGTGCGGAATACCTTTTAAGATATGCCTCGTTCGATACCTTTGGCCTCTTCAGCTGACGAAAATATTACGATTTTCAATTGTACATAAATTTTTTTTTGATGACTCATACCCAACTCTTGACCGATGCCTCTTTCGATCAATTCAGCGATTTTATCGCAATTTTCGACGACTGGCCTTCCGGAGCGTGGCGCATTTTCGATCACCGCTACACCAGAACGAAAACGTTGAAACCATCGTTGTGCGGTGGAAATGGAAACTGTATCGGGTCCACGAACTGCACAAATTTTATTGGCGGCTTGAGATGCATTTTTGCCTTTATCGTAGTAGTACTGTAAAATATGCCGTATTTTCTCTTTATTTTGCTCCATGTTTGCGACGCTATAACTCACGGTATGCTTTTCTTTAGGCATAGAATTAAGTTTTACAAAAAGTTGTGATCCCAGTCTCGCCCTCAAATAAGTCAAGTTCTTTTTATATTAGTTAATGTTTTCTTAGCCTAAACTTTTGATTTCAGCTGCCACCTTTTGCCCCTCTCTTTGTTATTGATGTTATTCTACCAGGCATGCGATTTCTGTGTATTAGTTTTCATAATTTTTTGTATTTACGTGTATGCAAAACTATTGGACCACACTGCGCGACGGATGTAATTAATGAACGCAATGAGTTACAAATTACCTATTAATAATAGGAAATGTGGCCTTGATGGAAGCTCTTGGCAAAGCGAATTTAAGCAGACATTTTAAAGTAATAATTTGGAAGACAATTATTGATTTGTCACGACATATGTCCCTCTACAAAGGAAAATAAAATCGCAACATGATAAAGAGCACAAACAAATTTGGAAAAACTTCAAACCTTCGTCCACCCGCAATTTCCGTCCTGTTCGAATTCAATTTCAAAGTGAATCTGTTCAATCAACCCTAAATTTACTAGATTTTGGCTAGATTCTGCTGAGTCAAGCGATAAGGACGTTGACTACATCATACACAAAAGAACTAACGGGTCGCTACAAATCAGGACTTGGCTAAACCGATAAAGTAAATAAATTTTATTAAAATCAGTTTTTGATAACATTTATTAATTTAATATTATTAATAAAATTCGTTACCATCGGGGGTTGGCGGAGTGAAAAACGGGAGAGGCAGTTATACATAGGCAGTTGAAGTATTTTTCCGCTGTTTCCATACACGACCGATGATTGTGCATTGGTTGGAGGGATATTGAAGTGAGACTTCTTGTCCCTTTCACTAATTCAATGAGTACTGTAGGGCATTATAATATCGGTGAACGAGGCCTGCAACACGATATCTTTCGGTGTTGTGGGGTACTGTGACTACAGCCACCACCTCGACGGCCGTCGGTGCATTGTGGCGGCGCGGATGTTGGGCGCTCTGCGTGTATGATTACCTTCCAACTATCATCGAGCATGCTCAAATGGCGTACTTAAATTAATGGATCAAGAAGTTGTGGTTATGCAGGACCTGTTGAATTTGACAACAGTTGCTCACTCCACGTCTTCAACTATTTGGTCTATGAGTCTCCGCGTCGTCGTCTCCCATAAAATACACCTGTAATTTATTAGCAACAATCATCCTATTTTGTGATGTACTTAGCTTTGCACTGTGAACGTAGGGGAAAATAAAAGCAGAGTGAGAATTTGGAATGCCCCGAATGGCGTCATGTAAAAACATGCGTTGTATTTTTTACACGGTTTAGGAACTATCAGGTTTAATCAGTTTCACCTTTAAATTATGTTTTAAGGATTCCACAAATTCTTTAAAATAGAAATGAGCTCGAGCTTCTTGTGAGCTCTATGAAAGGTTTTGTTTTACGTTTGCGAGTCTTAATTATGTACGCAAAAAATGTCAAAAATATCTTAGTCCTAGAAATATGTATGAACTACCTATTAGTCTATCAAAATAGCTAAAAAACTTGAAGTTAAAATAATTACGCTACTAATAATTCTATATAAATCTAGTTGAATGATCAAACATAACTTAGTCAAATAATTATATTCAATGCAAAACTAATTGTTTTTCTCTATAACTTTTGTTCTTCTAACGGCACGGCAAATATATTTTGTATACATAAGTTCTTGAAATTAGTATATGGTTTAACATCATTTAAAAGGTTCACATCTACACCATATTCATAGTATCGTTATTTTAATGAAGTAAGTCGCAACTTTCATATAAATTAATTATGTGTACAAAATGAATTATTTGTTTTATAATGACTTTATTGTTTAGCATCATTTAAAAGTTCTCACCCGCACCGTATATTGACATAGACACCACTTACGCGGTTATGGCCGAGTTTACAACAATACCCCAGTCGTTCTTAATTTTCGCTGTTTGGCGCCAATCGGACATTAAAAGTGTATCCAGGCCCTTTTCCACCTGTTCTTTCTAACAGAGCAAGCTCTTCCTCTGCTTCCCCCAACGGGAACTGCTGCGAATACTTTCAGAGCTGGAGTGTTTTCATCGACGACGAGCGTCATATTTCATCGTACGCACACTAAAATAATTTTTTCCGTTTTCAATAGACTCAAATGCAAAAAGTTCTTCCACAAATTGATTAAAATAAAAAACAAAATATATTCCATAATTCAGTTGCGCAATTTTTTTTTCAAAATTAATGTAAAAATTTGAAAGTATACTAAATGTTCAAAGTTACTGTGTCATCCATCGTAGGGCACATTTTACTGTTAGTTTTAAATATTATACTGAATAAACAAATAAGCTTTAACATAAAAGCGAAATAGAAAGTTTCGGAAAAGTGTGTGAACAAGTCTTCAATTCATATAATATTACGAAGCGTAACGGTTATTCTTCGCGAACAATTCGTCGAAAACCGCTAGTCAGCACTTAACCCCTTGACGTATTAATTGGCGCAACAAAATTCGTCTCCAACTGTTCGCACAGAACTTGCACTAAACCAACCAGTTTTGATGCTTACCAACTGTCGCACACTTGTTTTACAAATTTACAAAAAATAAAATACTACGATTTAATTTTAATGCTTAACAAAAAACATGGCTACTTACACAGTAGATAGTGTACTCAACTGCAACAATGTTTTTTATTTACATTATTACCTGAAAGTAACGGGAAAATTTCAATTCTCTTTGCATCAAATGTACTCTTCTACACACCACGAGCTAGACTCGTGATAATAATGTTAGGCACAGAAATTGTACCACGAGTCAGACTCGTGGAAATACGTCAAGGGGTTAAGGAAGAGTCTTGACTTTTGGAAGACAGTGCTTTTAACAGACGAAAGCTAATTCAATATTTTCGGATATGATGGACCTTCAAAATTTTGGCGAAAACCAAACATGGTGGAGGCAGCGTGATGGTTTGGGGTTGTAGGGAGACGGAAACATGGTGTTTATGAGCAGAAAAATGCACAAATTACAGTAGTTAGAAATTTTGAAGCAAAATTTAAAACAGTCGGATGAAAAATTCGGTTTACCGGATGATTATGTTTTCCAACAGTACAACGACCCAAAACATACTGCGCATTTGGTTCGCGAATGGCTGCTAACAATTCGCGAAAACAGCTCCACTCTCCTCCACAAAGTCTGGACTTGAATCCCATAGAACAAGAATGCGATTATTTGAAAGAGAATCTTAAAAATCATACAATTTCGTCAGTGGTCACTCTACAAGAAAAAAATCCTTAAAAGAAGAGTGGAACAAGATACCAACTTCATTTAGAGCTAAGATACTAGTTTTTAAGTTTTAAAACAAATTCATCTTATATTAAATAATAATAATAGAAATTGATTACATAAATATGTAGCGTACGATGAAATATGACGCAAAAATTTTGTTCGGTTTATACTTTTTTATTTATCATTTTCATTCTGAAATAATATCAATTAATTTGCTTACGAATTATTTAACTTACAAACTTTCTTTTATTTATGGAAGAACTTTTTGCATTTGAGTGGATTGGAAATTGAAAATTTGATTTTAGATTGCCGTACGATAAAAACTGTAACCTAGCCAGCGTAGCCGATGTATCCTAATTCGCTGAACTATAAATATCGCCGTACATCTTGTCCAGCTCATCGTTCCATCGACTGCGATATTCGTCRTTGCCAATGCCTGAGAACCACAAAGCAAGACGGGAATAATGAATGACACTAGCTAGGTCATGTTATTCGGATGGGAAATAACATTCTAGCTTTGAAGGAAGCAGAAAAAAGGAAGACCTCCACTCCGTTGGAGAAATCAGGTACAGAAGAACCTGGATGAAATTGGTAACTCGAATCGGCACCAAATAGTGTAAAGAAGAAACGACTGGTGCGCTGCTGTATACTCGGCTATAATAGCGTAATCATGTCTACGACAATAAAGAAGAATTAGCATATGTGTCAATCCAAGGTATCAGCTAACTCCACAACAAATTTTATTAAAATGTTTTCAGCCATTTAGTCGTGAAGAAATAAAAAACAGATACACTCACAAACTTTCTTTATAATAGTAGTTTGATTTCATAAAATTTAATGTTTTGGAGTGTTTATGTAGGCAGTTTCACCCTTTTTCCAATTTTGGATATATTAGATGAAGGAGGGTGGASGAGTTGCAATTATATTTTACCCGTTTTTGTACTTTGGTTGATATAGCTTCTGTAGTTTGAGAGATATAAACACTAAAATTATTGGGAGGTGGTATCAAGAACACTTTCCAATATTTAAGCAGCAGAATTAAAGCAGTAAAATTAAAATTAAGGTTAAGGCTATTCCTTGCAAACATTTGCATATAAGTTCCTTCATCTCATTTAGCGAAAATAATATTTAAACGTAAATAACGTATACATCTGGATCAATTATTATTTTAAGGGGTTATCTGGACGGTTTTTTTGAAATTTTTTTTTATTATATAATAGAACTCTTTTTACACATCATAAGGTATATCATGGAGTGTATAAACAATTTCTTTTCCGAATTTTTTGATGACATCTGTCGGAGAAATGGTTGGGTGAATGAGATGTGTTTTTTCACTTATTTTCGGATCATCTGAAACACAAAAACCCAATTAATTCTTAAAAAGTGCGTTAATGGTTATCGTCCCTACTAGAATCTTGAAAAAATTATGATAAATTAACGTTTTTACATAAATTGTGTCAGAACATTCTCAATAAATAATTAGTAAGGACGATAGCCGGGCGTTTTGTGAACATTAATTTGGGCCTCGAAAACCTTACAAGGGTAAAGTGGATTTCTACATTAATTCTAAGGATATAAGGGAACAGAAAATGAAAAATAATGAAATTGATAAAAGCTTACCCTATTGACCCTTTAATGTAATTTAATGAACGCGAAGGATTTTCCGTATACGCAGCACATCAGATTTTGCCCCAAAGTCATCGTAATATAAATCAGAACTCATGTCCATTTTTATATATTTTACACTTTCGTGAGCAATAACTGAAGTCCTTACTCTTTTGATTGGCAACATGAATAAAACTGCGACCGAAAAAAGAGTTTGGCTGATCTGAAATTGAATTGTTCTATCTATTCTCTAATTCAACTGAGAAGAGTTGCAAACCGAGTATGTTTTATTGAAAGTAAAAGATGTTCCTTTGATAAATACGTATTTTACACCTGCCTTTCATTAAAACTATTTATTAAATATTACCAGTACGTTAAAATTTTAATATTCTGTCTATACTTGTCAAAACTAGAATACAATACTGGTACATATTATAGCTTAATATCTAATAAATTCGATTATCAATTATTGTCATGTCTTTAGAACTTAGTTGAGCAAATACCTTGATATCATTTTATGCATACTCTGAGCTACTAAAGGATCTTCTGTATCCATCCAAAGTTCTCCTGGTCCAATAATACATTGCCGTCCAACTTCCATGTAAAAAAGGCAATGTGAATCTCCACATCTGAAATTAAATTTAAAACGCGGAGTTGTAAAATAAACGTGTAGGTATACATATTGGTTATACAGTTTGTAAGGTTAATGTAATCATATACTTAAATATGCATATGTACATATGAAATGAAATGTAATAAATTTTTATTTTATTTTATTTTATTTTATTAAAGCTTACATAATAAATTAAGTGAAATACTACATCGAATTCAATCGAAACATAGGTGAGAGCCAATACTTAATGTAAACATAGTATTTAATTGCATGAACGGTACATAAATTATCAAAGTAGCTTAAAAAATAAAATTAGTAAAATAGAGAATATTAGAAATACAACCATTATGCCCAATTAATTTACAATCTTATGCAAAGCTAGAGTCATACTGATTAGAAGTTTTTATTCATTAAGGGGGTATTCTACTCTAGAATTTTGAAAAATTCGATTTTTTTCATATGTGACCTGGTCTACGGAAAGGGAGCTTAGGTGTCAAAAAATCAATTTTCACTTTTTAGGTGATTCGGATGGAAGATGAGAATGCTTTTTCACGTGATAGAAAACTAGTTTTCGCGCGTTAGCTCCCTTTTCGTAGACCAGGTCACATATATTTAAAGTTTAGACCCTTAAGAACATATCCTCCGAATAATTTTTAAAAATTAAAGTTATTTTAAGAGCTACAGTTACTTTAGTGACGCAGTACCTAGCCCGGTAGGTAGGTAGACTCACTTTTTTAAACATSTTTTTCTCGAAAGTACTTTTTTCCACACGGTACCGGCATTATCTCAAGTTCTATGCAACCGATTTACTTGAAATTTTGTGTGAACCTTCTTTATGTAATCCCTTATCGTTTATCTTTATATAATCCTTAAAAATTCAGGAATTTCAAAAAAAAAAGCGTGAAGAATTATTTCTTCCTTATTTCGAAATATTTTCAAGCAGTCGCCATTTTTCAAAAAAAAAAAAATTTCCGAGTTCCCTGAAATAGGGACTATAACAGCATCCTTACTGATTACGAATTTCTTTTGATTTTCTTTTCAGACCAGCATGCGCCATTTTTTTACACTTGTCTCTCCCCCTAGTTATTTTAATTTTTTGTAAAATTTATTCTTAAGATATCAATAAAAACACGATAAAAAATGGACAGTAAAAATATACTTTTTTTTTAAATATAATTCAAAAAACTGCCCAAAGTTTGAATAGTAAGATTGTATTTTATATGGTTTTTCCTTTTCCTTTTCCTTCTTCTTATTCTTCACTGTTATGGAAACTGCTTACGCGGTTATAACCGAGGTAACAACAGAGCTGGAGTGTTTTCGTCCATTCGGACGACATGACCCGCTGGTGGTTTTTTACTTAGTCCGAAGTAGCAACTGTTGGCAAGAGATATCCTGCGTTGGAGGATGACGTTATTGTCGGTGTTGATGCTGATTCTTAAATAGACGAAATTATCTAAGACTTCGAAGTTATGACCGGCAACAATGACGTGGGTGCATATCCATGCGGCGACTGTTTGTTTGATGACAGGAGATATTTCTTGTCTGTCTTGCCCTCGTTCACCGCCATTCGACCGGCTCGGAGAGATCGTTCTCGATCCTTACGAAGCTTTTAGTATTACTCAACGTCAGCTTACACAACCGTATTAGCTTTGCGGGGATACTAAATTCAGACATCGCGGCATAAGGCAGCTTGAAATCGACGAAGAGGTGGTGTGTGTCGATTCTCTTCCAAGACTTGGCGCATGGTAAATATCTGGTCAGTTGTTGATTTGCCAGGTCTAAAGCTACACTGATAAGACCCTATCAGTTTGTGGTTGAATAGCTCGCCCGATAATCCATAGGCCCCTGCTGCCCTGTTTTTCTTCAGACAGGTAATTGCTAATTGAACTTCTTTATGGTCGGCCAATGGAACGTCTTCTCCATCGCCATCGATTGGGGAATTRGGTTCGCCTTCAGCAGGCTGGAGAAGTGATCCCTCCATAATTTTAATATGCTCTGGGCATCGATTACTAGATCACCTCCTTGGGTTCTACAAGTTTATGCTCCGGTCTTGAAACCTTGTTAGCCGCCGCATTTTTTCGTAGAATTCTTGGCTGCAACAAGATAGTGATCCGAGTCGACGTTAGGAATTCGGAGCGTATGCACGTCTAGAACATGGGTGTCTTCCGTCTATCGCAACATGATCGATCTGGTTGGTTGTTTTTCGATCCGGAGACAGCCAGGTAGCTTGATGAATCTTCTTATGATGGAATCTAGTACTATAGATAACTATATTTCAAGCCCCGGCGAAGTCGGTCAGCCTCAACACATTTGGGGATGTTTCGTCGTGGAGGCTGAATTTACCGACCGTAGTGCCAAAGATACTTAGATGTTCGTTTACACGTTCTTTCATAGGAGTGAAGGATAGTACTCGGCGACAGAGTCTCTCTCCCACCACGAATCCTACACCAAAATTGCGCTTCTTTATATGGCCACTGTAGTAAATGCCACAAGGACCTACTTGTCTCAGTCCTTGTCCCGTCCATCGCATTTCTTAGACGGCGGTGATGTCAGCCTTTATTTTCACTAGGACATCAACCAGCTGGGCAGTGGCCCCTTCCCAATTAAGGGACCGGACATTCCAGGTGCATGCCCTCAATTCGTAGTTCTTATTTCGTTTGCCATGGTCGTCATCAAAAGTGGGGTCTCTCATCCGAGGCTGTTGTTGCGTTGTCATTGTGGGTGGTTTTTTTACGTGGCGGGTCCCAAACCCAGCGCACAACCCTATGCAGGGACAAACTAGCCCACTATTTTCTCACAATAATACAAGTTTTTTCGGTCAACATTACTGTCAGTAGATATTAAGAATAATTTTTCACTTTTTAGCAGAGCTCGCAAATAACAGTCGACCGTTTCTCGTTGTCTGCAAATAAGTGTCTCTCCCTGACTCTTTACGAAAAGACTCAGAGAGCAACCGTTTCAATCCCTATAACCGTTATATTCTGCTTTGTTCTGGTTGTTCCAAGACCGTTTCGTCGTGTTCAGTGAAGCAAAAAGTATTTTGTGTATGTATTGGTATGCATTCACACGCATAGACAAGCAAATCGTTAAACATCTGTTTGGGTGTGWGAAGTTGTGAAATATTTGTTGTGTAAAATGGGTAAAGACATGAATAAAAATGTGCACGAATTCTTTAAATTTAATTTCCAAGAGAACAAGTCAATTTGTAATGTAGAGCAGTTTGTCAGAGAAAACATGAGAGCACTTGTGAAGGGAAAGCTGGTGTCGCTGAAAATCGATGTTGCCACCAGAATGGATAAAACCGAAATTATTGTAAAGACTTTGGGAATTATTGAGCTCGGTTAATCTCACACTGTAATATATG
>NW_017537313.1:117029-124239 GCF_001853355.1 Bactrocera latifrons
AAGTGTTAAATGATGCGACAGAGGAATCCCTTTTTGAAGAAGACATAGGAAGTGAGAATCTTCTGAATGAATTGGATTCTATTGAACTTGCTAATATACACCTTGTGGGATGTGCAGCACAGACTCTGCAGCTGTGCGTATTCGATGTGAACAAAACAAAGGAGATCGCCGATAAAAATAAGCGCCTGTCGCACATTATGCAAATCGCTGTGCACAGAAAGGTAAGTATAGGTAAGTAATGATAAGTTATATATATCTAAATATATATTTATATATATATATATTGTCCATACTTTTTATAAAATCTAAGCAGACGAATACAATCGCTCGACGTTGCGACGGAATTCAACCTATTTAATGCCAAAAAATTAATGGATTTAAAGGATTTCCTGACAACGCAGTCTTATATTTGTGTAGATGCCGATTGGGATTGGATTGACACTTTCAGTGATACATACCAGGCAACCCTAAAGCTATAATACAAAGATTTAGCTTATACTGAGTTCTTCGTAGTATGGATGGAAGTACGAAAAGTGAAATGTGAGAGTAGCCACAATTTAATTAAAAAAAAAAACAAAAACTATCGACACAGATAAAAATAAGAGAAAAAACATTGTTAGAAAATGATGCATTGTTGGCAGCCATTTACATGGATCCTCGGGTAAATTGTATGTTGTCGAACTATCAGAAATCGTTAGCAAAGGCTAATTTAAAAAAAATAGCTTTTCGTTTATTTCAGTTGAAAGAAGTAAGCTGTATGTCGTAGAATGTTTGAAATTTGGGTCCTGTTTTGTTTATATTGTAGTTTAGAAAAACTATGTTTATAATTAAAATTGTCTTCGTCAAAAACTAATACATGTACTAAACTAAAATCCAAGAAACATTTTATACTTATTATCGCTTTATTATTTAATGCACATACACGAAATGTTCCAGCGCTCGAAACTCCTGTGCGTGAAGAGATGTTTGCTTCCCCTGTTTTATCAATTCTTTCAACTGTATCCTCATCTGAAGAGAAGTCGCTGTTCTCTTGTGTCAGAAAGCAAAAGAGATCCTGTTTCTGCAAAACTTGTCAAATTTTACGCTGACATCGAAAACTTCGACGTAACATTTGGTCGCTTGTCATTAAATTGGAATATATTGGAATTTTTTAATGATTTGCAGCTTACGATTCCGCATATAAGTGCACTAGCGCAGGTTGTGCTGGCTACACCTGCTACGCAAGTGTCCGTTGAACGGGCATTCTCAGTCTTACCTAGTTATTACTAGTTATAAAGCTTAACACATAATATCTAAAAAATATTACAAAAAAAATATATATAATGTATGTAAAAATTAAAAAAAAAATTTAAAACAACATTGTCTGAAACTTTTTTTTTCTTTTTGATAGCATTTTGTTATATGGAATATGGAATCTAAATGAATTTTGTTAACAAAAATATTTGAAAATAAAATTAAATTATTCTATTAAACAAATTATATTGTTTCTTTTTTACAACAACAAAAGTAAATGTGAAGATGTGAAATGTGTCTCGTTCCGCTCTTTACTCACTGCTCACTGAAAGAGCGAAATACAAAGAGTTCAACGAAAAGCGCTCAACAGAAAACATAAATGAAGATAGCGAGTATCTTGCTCAGAGCGAGAGAGTATGAAACTTTCGACAGTTATTTGATAGCTATGCTTTTTAGTTTGAAAAAAGGGTATTCTTTAACTATACATTTATGTATTTTGAATGTTTTAGTTTAGTGTGCTATAAAAACATGTTTTTTTTAGTCTTTTATATCATATAAAAATAGATAATAAAGAGGTGGAACATGGTGTGGGTCGTTCCATGGCTAAATCGACGGCGCAAATGGTTCCACACAAGGAAAAATATCTTTCTTATAATACCTATACAATATTTTGGTTTAAAAATTTGGAGTCACACTTACACATGGATTGGACGAGATGTCACAGAAGAAGAAAGAGCCTAACTTTTTATCAATCAATATTTGGTTGCGTTCGAATTAAAACTTCGAAACAAAACCTCGAAGAAGCGATCGCTCTCCCGATACAGACGTGGCAGTGAAATTGTGCCTGGCGGCGTCAACAATCTGGCCGCTTTGTAGTATTACTACAAATGCAGTTTACAATTAATTACTTAAAACTATCTTACGACTGGCTGCTGTACTTTGTTTCGGACGGCTACAGCTTCTTATACGTTTTATTTGCAGATGGGGTGACTGACGAGACGAATCAAGTCTGGTTCGGTGTGGGGAAATGCCGCTGAGATGAATCGAGTCTCAGTCAGTCACTGCCATGTCGCCAATCTGCGTAGAAGTCACCACATTCCGAGATCGGCGAGAAGACTCGATTCAACTCGATTCTTGGTAGGTGGTAAAAGTGAGAAGCGTCGGCAGTTAGTGCACTTTATTGCGTCGATATTATACGACGAGGGATAATATGTATCCCAGCGTAGTATTTTGGATGATGAGTTGTCCCACTGCCGCTGGTTGTAACCTTGTCGGTGACAGCACCATTCTTTGATGCCAAGGTAGTGTTGCATTCCTATAATTGGTGATGATACATTCCCTTCGGATGAGGTAGCTGGCGGGACGAATCGAGTTCCTTTTTGTCCGGAAAATGTCGCTGAGACGATTCGAATTTCAGTCGATCGTTGCCCGCCAATCCGCACGCCGAAGTCGGCTAGACGATTCGAGCCTTGCTCGATCTTGGGCGTGTGGTATTCGTTGGTCAGAGCTTTTCCTTGGTTGTGCCACTGATGACGTTGGTTGAAACGGATGTGAGGGGATCGAATCCGTTCACCGTGATGCTTGTGAATGGGTTCTCTTGCATTTTCGCTGCCTCTTGCACGACTTGCTGTGCCAATGTTAATTCAATAACATCCTCGACTGGTATTTTCTCGTCTGAACTGATGCTATGAAGCAATGAATGGTGTCAGCTGCCGCAACGTTTACAGGATATTACGCTGTCGCATTCATTCTTTGAGTGGTTCGGGGCGGACCAGTTGCTACAAAAGCGGGGAATCAATGTTGTCCATTTCTGGGGACATCTGACGAAACTTTGGGCACCTGCGAAGAAAATAACTGCCTATGCATGGTGGACAATTGATGGTAGTCATTTCATATAATTTCCTAAATGAGAAGGAAGATTATTAAGGTGTGAGTGTATAGAATAAAATTAACATTAATTGGGTAAAATGACAATCTTTGTTGTAGGCCTACAAATTAAGCCGCGTTGAGTTTGGATGCCCACAACCCGAACTAGTTGGTCCAACAGGATATATTTTGATGATCCTGCCTAATTTCCACTCATTTCGAGACCGACCAGGAAATGGCCTGGTGTTAACGGAGTCAAGTCAATGATGTCATCCGTWATAGAACAGATTAGCGGAGAGTTTAGACAACTTGAATAGAATGTTAACAGCATAGAAAGTTCCTCGAATATGCACTTCATAGATCCTGACAATTTTTTTTAATGAATTTTAAAACTTTTCAGACCTGCCTCCCATAGCCCTCAAGAAGAGAATTGACAGTTGTATGGTAGGATAGTTGGGTGCTGCTCATTGAAGCTAAGGCAGGGTCCTCTTTATGACTCCGTTATCAACACGAAGGGATTTAATGATAGAATCGAAGATTTATTATTGATGGGAAGATTTTTAGTTAAATTTGAGTACTCAAAAGCAAAATGTACCTTCTGAGTTAACTGAATAAGTCTGTGTTCGACAAATTTAACTTCATTCGATGTGAGCGTTGCAGGCAGTGTAGGGGTTTTGTAATCTGGATTAGTTCTGTTGATGAATATGAAGACCGGAGAATTTAAGTGTAATGCTCTTAAAAATTCGGAAAAAGTTTCCGAAATATCTTCTGTCCTAATAACTGATGCATGATCCACACGAATGCTCTTGGCCCCAGAGTGGTATCAACGTCTCCTGCAGAATTTTGTTTTGGCCACTTGGATGGTTGAAGTTTTAACCATTTAGGACCACACCCTCAAAGATCGTTGGTTGCAAATTTTGAGGAGATATTCCTCTGCTAGCCAGGTCGGCGGGATTATCTTCGGATTTGACATGCCTCCAGTTTTAAATTTCAGTTTGTTCGCAAATTTTTCATATTMGATTCGCAACGAATGTCAACCAAGAACACTGCAGCGTGTCGTAGCCATGCGGGAACGATTTTGRAGTCAGTCCATAATACATTTTCTGTATCAAAAGAGCACCAGATGGTTTTAACAGAAGCGACCTTTGTTTTTGTCAAAAGCAAGCCTTTTTATCTCGAAATCGTTTACTTGCACGCGCCCTTTCTGAGGCATCGCTTCAGCGCGTTTTGACAGTTCGTTGTATAACATACCCACCTGACAGTGTTTATATGTAGGTAATTTTTTAAAAATGTCTTCCACTGCTTAAGATATTTTGAGGTCAAAGCGTCGTCCTAATCGATGTTTCTCAACCAATTGTCCTGCATTCAAATTTTATCAACGATGATTACTGAACTTAACCATCCTGCTGGGCGAACAATTTTGCTATCATGGACAAAACTTCTCTTTTAGTGAAAGAGTCTTTATTGTCCAGAGACCTAGTCTTCTTCTTAATTGGCGTAGACACCGCTTACGCGATTATAGTCGAGTTAACAACAGCGCGCCAGTCCTTTATTCTTTTCGGTACATGACGCCAATTGGATATTCCAATCGTAGCCAGGTCCTTTTCCACCTGGTTCTTCCAACCGAGGTCTTCCGCTTCCTATGCGTCGAATACTTTCAGAGCTGGAGTGTTTTCCTCCATTCCGACAATATGACCTTGCCAGCGTAGCCGCTGTCTTTTCATTCGTGCTGTCAAAAGCAGCTTTGATATCGGCGAAGAGGTGGTGTGTGTCGATTTTCCTTTCATGGGTATTTTAGAAGATTTGGCGCATGGTGAATATCTGGTCGGTTGTTGATTTGCCAGGTCTAAAGCCACACTGATAAGATCCAATAAGTTTGTTGACGGTGGGCTTTAATCCACACTGATAAGGTACAATCAGTTTGTTGGGGATGGAATCATGTGTAGATCGCCATTCACTTGGGAGTGGCCAGAAACGATTCTTTTACATATGGCTCAAGCAGCTCACGACATCCGGTCTTTGACCAAGTATCCTCTGGGTAGCCTAAGAACATCCGTTTGAAGGAGAGCTTAAGTGAGAAGGCGAATTATCCCCTGCATAGGGTTGTGCGCTGGGTTTGGGATCCGCCACGTAAAAAAACACCCCCAATGAAAAGCAACAACCAGCCTCAGAGGCCTAGTAGAGAAGTAAAATTGTCCAATCGAATTCCCAATTTTTGGCTTCGCGGCTGCTGTCGAATTCCAGGAAATCTGTGGTCAAAAGATGATCATTAGGTATCTCCTTCAGAATTTTCTTGCTGTTTGATGTCCTCTTTCTTAATTAGAAGAAGAAGATTGCGGTGGATTTTCATGAGCACCAGATAAGACGTCGTCGTATGCATTAGCTTTTATTATTTTCGCAGATAAGGGCAGATGACCTCCCCGTCCAAAGAAACTCTAAAGAGGATTATTTAATAAAGTATGTACACGAAAAAATTGGTCGAACGTATAACGTTATAAAACTTATGTTTATTATTCAATTTCAGAAAATTTTATACAAGTTATAGTTTGTGTATAGATTTATACGAATTCAAGATATAACACGCATCAGTGTACCTAAGTATGGGGAACAATTCAGCCAGAAAGTGATTCTATTTAATTGAAACTCATTGACTTCCCCAATGAGGATTTTTTAATAAAGTATGTGTACGAAAAAAATTGGTCGAACGTATAACATTATTAAAATTATGTGTATTATTCAATTATATAGATTTATACGAATTCAGGATATAATATTCAAAATATTTTTTTATAAGCGATTAATCGTCATTTACTCTTAACATCCTTCATAAGTGCTTATACAAAATCCTTATTGAAGTATTTAGTGACGTTTCGCCACTTATTTCTAAATTGCTTCTCATCTTTCACTGTATGTTGCGTCTTTAACAGTTTCGTTTTAATAATGGCCCAATAAATCTCAATCGGCCTGAGCTCTGGGCTATTCGGAGGGTTTACCTCTTTGGGAACAACAACCACATGACATAATGACATGGCGCAAAATCACGCTAAAAGAGTACGGGATCCTTTTGAAGCTTCATTAAAGGCAAAAGGCGATTCTCTAAGCAATCATAACTTAAATTTCTTGATTGTTCCATAGCCTATAAATGGTTCACTACTAAGCCCACATTGGCAAATGGCTTTCCATACTGGAAATTTTTTGGGGAATTTGTCAAGCTTTTTATTTTAAAATTCCTCAGTAGTATTCAACAGGATGATGCAACAATCCCAGCATTCACCATTTGTGAACTTTAAAGTGATATTAAAAAGCTTAAAACTAAGAACGCTGCTGGCTTCGATTAAATTACATCTGAAGTGTTAAAGTAGTTACCATACAAATGTTTACGGAAGCTCGCCTATCTTTTCAATACAACAATCCGTCTGACACATTTTCCAAGCCTTTGGAAAGTTGCCGAAGTTGTTATGGTTCCTAAGCCAGGAAGGCATCCTCACGTAGTCTCGTCATATAGACTGAAATTCCACAAATCTCAAAACTTTTTGAAAAATTAATTTATCAAAGATTAAAATCTATCATAATAACATCTGAAATTGATAAACCCCTGAAGGGGAGAAGCGTGTACTCAGATATAGGGTATGTTCGAGTTGAACAATAAATACCGCAATATTGCAACCCTGTTACTTACTTGATACTCTGGTGCTGATACTCAGCTGATAGTCTGCAATTTTGCGAGCATAATTTTCACAGAACGTTATGCTTTAAAAAGTCATAGTTAAAATGGAAATTTTAACGTATTTAATAACTGATGAGATTATGGGAAAGCAAAGTGACAATTTTTTAAAAAATAGAAGCAAAAGAAGAAGGATTATGATACGGAGAAGAGAGCTTTTGTTAAAGGAAAGCTGTAAAAGAAAAGTGCAAAAGTACGCAAGTTTTTTAAAATTGTAGAGCCATATCCACATGATATTTTTCTCTCTCATTTTCGGATGGCTCGCGAGTTACATTCGTATACTCTAAACATCTAGTAATAATATATATACATATGTGTATTGTAAATGCTTAATATCGTACTAACATAGAATTGGGTTCCACATTAGGCTTAGTTGTGGAATAAGAG
>NW_017537314.1:0-1117 GCF_001853355.1 Bactrocera latifrons
CGCACTTTGTGCGCAAACTGCTCTGGCAGCCACCCCGCTTCCAGTAAATCTTGCCCAAAGTTTGTTCAATTGAAACAAGTAATAAAGATTAAAACAGATAGTAAGTGCTCTATGCGCGAAGCAATCAAAAACCTTTTAACGAGACTCCGCTTTCCTTTTCTAATGTAATCAAAAAATCAAACAATACACAACCAAACCAAAACAATAATGAAACCCAAGCAGAACAAATACGTTCGAGCAACAACAACACCGTTATTAATATAACGAATAACGAAGCAAACGAAAACAACGCAAGTCAAACAAACAATATAAATACCAGTCAAACCACTTCTCCAGTCGATGACTCAACAACAACAACAACTATCTCAAATTTTATTGCCCAACTTACCTCTCCTGATACTCCCGCTTCCATTTTTGCCCCCTTATCCTGCATCCCTACAGACTTCCAAACACAAATGAAATATGATTAAAATATTACAATGGAATATAAATGGACTATTTAATAATTACCCTGATTTAAATATTTTAATTAATGAATTTTCTCCTGAAATCGTTGCTTTACAAGAGACGCATCTCCCGCTAATAAAATAGCATATCTCCTAAAAACTACACAAGTTACTTTTCTAATAGCAGTCAAAACACTTCATGTAAGCAAGGCATTGCAAGTCTCGTTAAAAACTCCATCAACCATAAACTCATCTCGGTCACTTCTGGCATTTCCTGCTTGGCCTTGGAAATTGACATAGGCTTCAAAATCACTATTGTCAATTGCTRCATCCCGCCTCATCAGAACTTTACTAATAGGGATCTTAGTAATATCATCAACACTGTTTCTGCCCGCTGTGGGGTTCTCCTGCTAGTAATAAAAGAGGAGAAATCATTGAGGATATAATACTTTCTCACAACCTAGTCGTCCTTAACGAGGGATCACCCACTCACTTCTCCACTCATAAAACGTTTACCCATCYCGACATCACCCTTGCCTCCACACCAATTGCACCCAAACTTTCCTYCAACACACTTCAAGACCTCCATAATAGTGACCATTTCCGATTATAACCTCCATTTCCATCCCTAATTGGTATAAAGTAAGACCCACATAAAAGTTTTTAACGGA
>NW_017537314.1:3416-6967 GCF_001853355.1 Bactrocera latifrons
TTTTAAATAAATAAAAAAAAAAAAAAAAGTTTTCATTTTTTTGTATTACTTTTCATACATTTCATGTGTGATATGAGACAAAACAGTTTTTTCTGTGGGTTACAGCATAAGTGCACCTTACATTTTGAGCATTTAGATTTTGGAATACCAGTCTGGCATAATCTACACCTTTCTTTTCCTCCCCTTCAAGTAATATTAGACGCGTGAAGAAGCTCGTTTGCTATGGATAATTGAAAATCCAACAATGTCATATATGTATATCGTTCGTGTGACTTGATTTTTTAGGTTTCGTCCATACAGAAACCAGCTAATGACTACCACTATGCTGATACACCAGTAAACTATGCGCATATACCATTTCTTAGAACGGTGGTTCATTTTATATAAGAACATGTCAGCCTCTACACCTCCCATGTGCTTGTTATAACATTCAACAACAGCCGGTCTAGGTACATCTTTTTTGTTTACGACACCAGCGTCTGCATTGTGAAACCGGATTTTCAGCTATATAATTTGACAAAAGTTGCACACCTTTGTTATCGTACCAGCGACAGGTAGCTAAATTATGTACAGCTTCATACTTGAAGTCRTATGATCCCCGACCTTTTTTCATGAGGTCATTTTCATTCATAAGGCTACAGTTTTTAATCCGATTGCCTCGTATTGTTTCTGCTGCTAAAATACCTCGTTCTTTGAGTGCAATCATCAGGCTTATGGAAGAAAACCAATTATGGAAAAAAAGTTTATCATTTTTGTCTCTAGGCACATTCCTAGCCAAATACAACACAATATCTGACGAAATACCCAATCCAAAAGATTGACATTTTCCGTCTCCAACATAGAGAGCAAAATCGTATACGATGCCTGAAACTCCAGCTCTTGTAAACATTTTAAAACCCCATTTACCGGGTTTCATGCTTATGTATTGCTTTAAACTGACGTGCCTTAAATTTTATCATCTCTTCATTTATGCTCTGATGTTCATCCTGCTGTAATTTGTTGCATTTCTCCTTCAGTTTGGCCAATTATGGACGTATTTTATATAGCTTGTTGTAATCGGGTGATCCTGGTAGCGGCTGTTTCATGCTATCATTTAGGCGAAAGGCTCCTTTGATTTTCTCAAAGCGTGTTCTGGATAAAGAATCCGCAACAGCTGATAATTTGAAGTTTGGCGTCAAAGCCATTCGCATATTTGGAACTTGTATCACGCCCAAATAAAGAAGTACGCCAAGTTTACCAAGAAGTCTGATTTCGAAAGGTGCACAATGAAGCTCTACGCCATTCGTTTGCATAGAATAAAGATTTGTTTCGGTACAAATCTTCGTTATGATTTCATCATCGAAGAAACCATTGAAGTAGTTTACAGGATCTTTGACTTCTTGACAAATTCTTTGATCTTTCCAAATAGTTTCGCAATCTGGTAGGCAAGCTGACCTCCATCTCAAACTATCCAGGTTTATTTTATCATACGTTTCACTGACAATTTTTTCTGTGAGCACTTCATTTTCAACTTCATCAGCATTTCCACCGCCTTCAATGATTTCATTTATCAAATTCATTTCCACGTTTTCTCCCTTTTTTCTCACCTCTTCAATTGTTTTGTTTGTATTTTGATAATTTTATTTATTTCTGATTCTGTAAGATCTCTGGGACGCATATCTAAAAGAAAAAAATTTTTACTTTGGACAAATGTTGCTTATAAGCAACATTGTGTTTATAAAATTCCTAATCCATTTTGTTCCGTAAATTTTATTTCATTTTCTTACTTGTTATTTATAAAATAAACCACTTTGTATAAACAAATGGCAGTCAGTTTACTTTTTATTTAACTTTTTCAAAGCTCATTTTTGTCACTTTCTTTTTCACAAGTTTTTACGCAACTTTAGCTAGTTATCAAATGAACACCTGTTCAGCTATCGTCATGAAACTTCGCAAACTAGTGCTCGCGTTAGAGACGAAAAAACGAATTGTAAAAATATTGATATTTCGAGGAATTATCGACAGAAATATGCAATGTTGCCTATAAGCTACAAATGACATGAAAGGGTTAATTACTAAATCATTTGTTTGTCATTTGCACACTGTACCTCATTTTGAAACAATAGTAATAAGAATCTGGAAAAAAAATGTTATATATATGTAACCAAAGTGTTCCACATGTTTCGAGTACGATATTCCGCACAGTTCTTTTTCCTTATTTACGCATCGAGGCTACGACCTCAAAAGCAGTTCCTTGACCAGGGTATCCAACAAATAAATGAGAATAAAACTAATTGAATAGATTTCAATTCTTATTTTACTTACATTAACGTAATACGCTCCTATACGCCAATTTGATGTTTTGGTTTTTTTTTTAAAGGACTAAAAATATTTGTGAGAAAGTCGTAAACTGGCCGATTCATCCGTGTTAAAACAAAAATTTTCTCATGGTCTCCTTTTAATTTTGTAAAATTCTTACAAAAGAAACCATTTGACTTTCCATCCAGAATCTCTGGAGGAACGCTATAGCGTCGTCTCAGCCTTGCTATTTTTTCTCCTTTGAAAGCGAATAATATATAAATACAGTACCTCGTGGAAGAATGAAGTCATGTGGAGAAGTTTACGAGTTTGAGGAAAGTTCTCTGATCACTTCTGAGTTTATTTGGAAGTGGCCAGAAACGATTATTTCCCATATGGCTCAAAAAGTCCACGACTTCCTGGGTTGTATGCTGGGATTACAACCCGCCTCGTAGAAAACGCCCCCAATGAACAGTCAAAAACAGCCTCGGATGAGACTCCCCTTTTGATGACGACCATGGCAAACGAAATAAGGATTACGATTTGAGGGGATACACGTGGAATGTACGGTCTCTTAATTTGGAAGGTACCTGTGCCCAGCTGGTTGATGTTCTCGTTAGAGTGAAGGCTGACATCTTCGCCGTCCAAGAAATGCGTTAGACGGGACAAGGACTGAAGAGAGTAGGTCCTAGTGGCATTTACTAGAGTGGCCATATAAAGAAGCGCCAGTTTGGTGGGGGATTCGGGGTGCGATAAAGACTCCGTCATTGAGTACTGTCATTCACTCCGGTAGATGAACGTCTACCAACAATCCGTATCAAAGCGAAGTTCGACTCGGCCTTCTGAAGGAAACTAAACCCTTGGTTTTCGGAAAATGCAAAAGAACAGCTGGTATGACGAAGAGTGCTGTGTCGCAACGGAGAGAAAACAGGCTGCCTACCTCGCGACGTTGCGCTCGACCACAACACTTGCGGGATATAACAGATTCCGTGAGTTGAAGTCGGAAGCGAGACGCATTTGCAGACAGAAAAAGAGAAGGCCGAAACGCGTAAATATGAATAGCTCGACCAGCTGGCCGACAGGGGTAATGCTCGAAAATTCTACGAAAGAATGCGGCTACTAAGCTTTCAACGTCCGGTGTGTTTAACGTGGGTACCTGCTGACGACAKCCTTACTCCACGGCACTCAAAAGTACAGCGGATCAAATCAATGCGTTGATCAGCGCCCTGAGAATGCTTGGCAGTGTGGAATGGACACACTAACCACCTTGGTCG